>NC_030430.2:22920226-23107726 GCF_001660625.3 Ictalurus punctatus
GCGTCTAATTTATAAATGAAGCTTCATCACAGGTACAGTACTATTCAAAAGTACAAAGAAATGCTGTAGAAATGTTTGCTACTATCTGCCATTTCAGGCATCCTCTAGAGGGCTTGGAACCAATGTATTAATTCTGCGATCTGTGTTTAGTCTATCTGTGCGTTTACGCACGGGTCTGAATGTGAAATATTCAGTAGAGCTGTGTGATTACGGCTCCATCTAGTGGATGAGCCCGGAACCGTACAACCTGCTCACTTGGCACAGGGATGTGCCTGAACCAGACATGACTTTTGCTCTTTAATAAGCACGTTCGTGTTAATCGCAGAGGTCTCACGCACAACCTCGAATCCACTGCCTAACTTCAACTACGCAAACTTACAGAAAAATCATAATGAAAAGGCTCGCTGAATCGTACTGCGAGCTTACGTACATACTAACAGCAACATTTTAGTCGTTATATTTTGTATATATACGGTTAAAGAGACGTCTCAGGAGCCTCATGTTCTGGGTGGAAGTGTGTGTGTGTGTGTGTGTGTGTGTGTGTCTCACCCTGCCCGCTTCACTCTCTGGTCTTCCTGAGTCTCGGTCGGACGATTTCCCGCTGGCCAAACTGTCCAACGAGTGACATGATGAGGCTTCAAACAGCGCTTCATATGGGCTCTCCTCACACACATCTACACACACATCTTCTCACACACACACACACACACACACACACACAATTCCACT
The DNA here is from genome assembly GCF_001660625.3 of Ictalurus punctatus. NCBI lineage: Eukaryota > Metazoa > Chordata > Actinopteri > Siluriformes > Ictaluridae > Ictalurus > Ictalurus punctatus. Next base: position 22,920,956 of record NC_030430.2, read on the forward strand.
CAGAATACAACAGTAACAGTCCCATTTTGTTTGTGTATAAACACTAACAGAGATACAAGATGCCTGAAGTGACTCCTGACCTTGAACCCTTCTTAGGTTCTCCTGGGGAGGCGGTGCTGAAGGAGGCGGGAGATCAGGAGGCTGACCGCTCGTATGAGCTACACACACACACACACACGATAAAAACAAAATAAAATGAAGACAAAAAAAACCCAAGGAAAACAATAAAACATCTAATCATTTAATAAAGCACTTGGTGTTGACATTTGGAACACAGCCGCTTAGAAATTCAGATTAAGCCGAATTAAATGTCCAGCGATGTTTAAATGGAGCTGATGATCACGGTCTTATACACTCGCTCACCCTGGATGAGAGCAGCGATCTGGCGGCTTTTCTGAGACGGCATTTCCTTTACAATGTCCAGCGCCGTGCGGTTCTTGTTGTCCACGATGTTCGCGTTGATACCTGAGATAGGTGAGACTCGCATCAGGTTCTAAAGGGTCAAAAATTCTCACAGCAAAAGGCACTGATTTCTAGAAAGCTTAGCCGGAACGCTCCAGAATCACCAGTTTTATTTAAAAAAAAAACCAAAAAAACAAAACAAAACAAAAAAAACCCCACAGTTCTATGTTGTAGAAGATGAGCATAAATTGGTGGATTACCAATTGTGAGAAGGTTCCGGAAACTTCACCGTATGCACAAGCCATAAACATAAAACATAACGATGCTATCTAGTGGCGGAGACTCTTTGTTCCACGCTGTTTTATTTGTATTTTATTTTATTTAAATCTGCACTTGTAAAAAGCTTTAAAATCTGGAATCTAAACGTCTAAAAATATGTAAGCCACTTGACACTCTCTCACCATCTACAGCACCCCTAAGGTGTTGCTATTCAAGGCAATAACAAACTGTGCTGTTTGAGGGCGGAGCGACACAGCGATTGGTTGCCATGGTTACAGGGAACGCAGTGGGTACAGTATGTTAAACGTCTAAAACTTTTACAGGAGAAGGCAGTACAGGAGTACAGAAGACTGTGGTGATACGGTGTGTTTGGAATAAATAATGATATGTTCACATCTCTCTATAACTGCACGTGATTGGCTGTCACTTTTTGATGAGGTCATCTTTTTGCCTCTAGTAACGAAGACAGTGTTGTTTTGTTTTTTTTTTACCTGCACTGAGCAGCTTCTGTACCACTTCTGTCTTCCCAAAGAGAGCAGCTTCATGAAGGGCACTGCCTTTCTCCGTCTTTATATACACACACAGACACACACAAATGAGTTGAGTGTAACCAGGACAGAAACACGGCAGCAGCCTGAGTATGTGGAGCATAAAGACATGTTAATGAGACACTACAGGGGGGGGACAATGAGAAAGAACATTCCAGACGCACCAGGGAGGTGTTTAACATCTTTCTCTCGACACTTTATATCAGTTAGAGAAGCTTACAAAAATGACTTAACGGTGTTTTATCTTAGGCCATTATGAGCTGTAAATGTTGTTAAGCGATATTGTTGGGAAGCAGTTGACTCTGAAGTAAGATGTAGTTTGATAGTACTTTGTAGTTAAGGCCGGTTCACACCGAGACGAACCGTGTCTAAATCAGTGGCTGTCAAAGGGAGTGTTCACACCCACACGTAAAACGCGTGGCACCAAAGCGTCAAATTTTTTTTTAACGTCCCGGGATTCGTTGTTTTCTGATGCACAGCGTTAAAAACTGGCCGACCAATGAGATTCGTCCCGGTGTGAACTGGCCTTTACTGTGGTACTGGGGGTGGGGACCGCAGTCTGATTGGTTACAGTGGTGTTGGGGGTGGGGACCGCAGTCTTACTGGTTACAGTGATGTTGGGGGTGGGAACCGCAGTCTGACTGGTTACAGTGGTGTTGGGGGTGGGAGCCGCAGTCTGACTGGTTACAGTGGTGTTGGGGGTGGGAGCCGCAGTCTGACTGGTTACAGTGGTGTTGGGGGTGGGAACAACAGTGTGATTGGTTACAGTGATGATGGGGGTGGGAGCCGCAGTCTGACTGGTTACAGTGGTGTTGGGGGTGGGAACCACAGTCTGATTGGTTACAGTGGTGTTGGGGGTGGGAACCGCAGTCTGACTGGTTACAGTGGTGTTGGGGGTGGGAACCGAAGTCTGACTGGTTACAGTGGTGTTGGGGGTGGGAACCGCAGTCTGACTGGTTACAGTGGTGTTGGGGGTGGGAACCACAGTCTGATTGGTTACAGTGGTGTTGGGGGTGGGAACCGCAGTCTGACTGGTTACAGTGGTGTTGGGGGTGGGAACCGCAGTCTGACTGGTTACAGTGGTGTTGGGGGTGGGAACCGCAGTCTGATTGGTTACAGTGGTTGTGTCATCACCTTATGTTTAAAGACGCTGCTTGAAAAGAAAGACTCCAGTCATGTCTTTTGAACAGTTTGTCTCCTTAATTCAAATTTACCTGGAAGTTGATGTCCATTCCGGCACTGAGCAGCACCTCTACAACAGGCAGGTGTCCGTTGCGTGCGGCGAGGTGAAGCGGTGTGTGTGCGAAAGTGTGTGTGTGTGTGTGGAGAAGGTTTGGGTGAGCACACAGCAGCAACTTGACGACCTCGAGGCGACCATAGAGCGCAGCAAGGTCCAGTGGAGTCTCGAAGCGGTTGTTCCTCATGGTGGGGTCGGTCAGTTCCTCTAACAACACACGCACCACGTCAGAGTGTCCGTACTGCGCCGCACAGTGCAGAGCGGTCTCGTTATCATTGTTCTACAGAAGAACAAGGATGAGGAGAGAGAGAGAGAGACAGAGAGAGAGACAGAGAGAGAGAGAGAGAGACAGACAGAGACAGAAAGAGAGACAGAGAGACAGAAAGAGAGAGAGAGAGAGAGAGATACATAGAGAAAGAGACAGAGCGAGAGGGACAGAGAGAGAGATACAAGAGAGAGAGACAGAGAGAGAGGGGGACACAGGGAGCGAGAGAGACAGAGAGAGAGATACAAAAAGAGAGAGAGATAAGAATAAAGAACAAGCAAGAATGACAAATGAACATTCTTTCAGTTCTCTTGTATTATTCTTTGCTCTTCATTAAGCCCTTCTTCACTGGTTAACACTGGTTCCAGTGTTGTGCCTAACTGGGAACCGTTTCACGCTTTTCCACCACAGTACGGTCACAATGTGTTCAGTCCGAGCATCAAAATGCCGCTGGTCTGAAATCTTGGGGGCTGAGTTTTTTTTTTTTTTTACAACCAAGACGACGCGAGCAAACAATTTACGTCTGCCAGTAAAACAGTGGAAAATAACATTAGTGTTTCACAGACTTTCAGTCTGTGACAAAAATAACACAAAAGCTCTGAAAAAAACATTTTACAATAACAGCTTTACTCACAGCGGTCCCAGCATGACAAAAATAACCAACAACACTGTTAACATTCTTGTAAATAAAATGTCCAGATGTTTTACTCGCAAGTGTGACAGACTGAATGTTATGAAGCTATGAACGCTAATGCTAACAAGAGGTCTTCTAAGAACCTACGCATGCAGAATGAAAAGTTCAACGCGATACAATCACGAGTCCGTCGTCTCGCGGGTGATGGTTGCCCATGACGACGTCTCTGTGCTTGCTCACGAAGGAACTTACGATCGTCCGTGACTGTCGTACGTTACGCCATGTGTTAGTACACGCCCACACGCAACGACGCGTTGTTTTCACGTTTGTCACAACGCAGGGACGGTTCTTAAAAAAAGGCACCGACCCCAGAAGAGATAGAGGATGTAACCCGAGCTTATACGTCACCGTGTCCATTCTGTCCCATCACCAGTTCACCGTTTTCCATCAAAGCACCATGAGAGATGACGAGAGAGAGAGAGACAGACAGACCTTCTCAAACACCACGTAGCAGAGTAAGACAGAAAGAGAGATGGACAGCAGAAGAGAAGGGAGAAAGGCCGAGAACAAACAGTGTAATTTATAAAATCATTAAAATTAATATTAGTGCTGTGTGTTAAATTCATTCACACATTATTGATTTGATCTGAAAAGAGAAACAGACTCTCTTACATGTTTATCATTTATTAATTGAACTTATTAATCATATAATTGATTAATTTCAAGCGGCACAAACCCTACAGCAGCCTGCATGTGTGTGTGTGTGTGTGTGTGTGTGTGTGTGTATAGTTTTAAAAAACCCATTAGGCCAAAGTGCAATTTAAAACCCAGCTCACTCCCATGATAAGGAATCCCAGCAATGAATCACACCCACACACCCGTGACGTATGAACAGTGTTTTGAACGCATTATATAATCAAAATACCCAATCCAAAGACTCATTGAGTCCAGGTTTCTGTTCTCGCTCTCCAAGAACACACCTGAAACAAGCAATAAACACCTCCTACACACACACACACACACAGTGTGTCACAGTACGATGAATAAGAAGCGATTACGTCTAATACACGAACATCACTGCGAATGTAGGTAATGAAATTGTCCACACAGTTTGATGTCCGTGTAATTACCCATAAGTGCACTAGAGGGCACTGCTCTAACCGAATCGCTGAGTCATTTATGAAGGTGAGTCAAATGAAGACCTTTTATATTTTGCGTTGTTTACTGTAAGCAGGTGTTACAGAAGTTTCCTTTAAGATTCCTATATAAAACATTTTTAAATAATCTATTTATATGTCATAATTTGACTCACCCTCGTATAGGGATGTCACGAGAACTGATACTTCGGTACCAACGTTTTTAAAACGTGATGTACTTGTTTTTCCGCGGTAGCGTAGGTACTGTTGCTAGCTAAGGTACCGAAGCTGCTATTCTTCCGGAACTGATGGGGCAGCATATACACCTAAGTGTTTTACTCTGTCCACAAGTGAAAAAGAAGAAGAAGAAGAAGAAGAATCTGTGCCTTAAAAAAAGTTGAAATTTTGTTGAAAGTTGATCTTTTTTGTAATTGTTCATGCTTTTGTAAATGATCCATTTTGTAATCGTTTCATTTTATTTATTATTTGACGGCTACATAACACTAATGTGTTTTTATAATGTTCAAATGTTTAAATAAAGGAATTAATGTTTAAGTATCATTGTTCTTTTTTTATTTACACACCGTGTTTTCGACTGTGGTATCGAGTATCGTGTACTTCTGGTGGTATCGGTACTGACTACTAGATTTTTGGTATCGTGACATCCCTACCCTCGTCTGTTGAGCTACTCTCTATATCATCCTGTTCGTTTCTCCATACACTTCAGATCCGTTTTATCCCTCATCTGCCTCAACTTTCTGTCATCTGATCCACGAGATCAAGTATCGCTGCATTGTATTATACTGTACAGATAATGACATCATATCCGCGTGACTGGACATACTGAATCACTGAATCTTCCTCATATATTCATCTATATTAAGCACATCGTGGTGGATCCAGAGGCTGTCCCCGAAATACTGGGATGGTGCAGGACGACGGGGTGGGACGAGACGACAGGGCAGGATGACGGGGAGGGACGGGACGAGACAACGGGGCGGGACGAGATGACAGGGCGGGAGGGCGGATGGGGACTTGAAGGCAGGGCGGGAAGACAGGGCGGGACAAGATGACAGGGCAGGACGATGGGGAGGGACGGGACGGGACGAGACAACGGGGCGGGAGGGCGAGACGGGACTTGAAAGCAGGGCGGGAAGACAGGGCAGGACAAGACGACAGGGTAGGACGAGACGAAGACTCGAGAGGGCGAGATGAGGGCGGGATGGTGCAGGACAACAGGGAGGGGTCGACAAGGCAGGACGGGACTTGAAGGCAGGGCGAGAAGACAGGGCAGGATGACGGGGAGGGGCAGGACGAGACGACGGGGCAGGAGGGCGGGGCAGGACGAGACGACGGGGCGGGACGAGACAACTAGGCGGGACGACAGGATTCCGCAGAACATCAATAATGTATATTTACTGTAACACCAAGATTAAATACATCAGTGACTAAGACAGTATGACAGATCAACCCACGGAGCATCATCACCACATGACGACTTCTGTTCTGAGTGAACTCTGACCCCACGCTGATGTCATCTTCACGAGAAAACTAGAGCAATGCAGCGCTAGTTTCAGTAAAGTGTGAGTAATATGCGCGTGTGTATGCGTATATGTACACTATCTGATTCACCTAGTGAGAGGTTGTGTGTGTGTGTCAAAGTGGAAGTGAGAAAATGTGTATGTGTGTATGTGTATGTGTGTGTGTGTGTGTGTGCGCAAGAAAGCCTGCAGGAGTGTGTTGAACGTCACAGCTTGCCACAGCATGAGAGATACCTGCTATCTCGTGTTTCCGAACAAGACGAATCCTGTGATATCGATCAACCAACAAGAACCAACGAGCCTGTTCGAGTATGATGTCATCAAAAAGCGCCAGATCAATACACAGTGCGTCAAAAACACCTCTGTAGCAAGATTTTCAGATCATTATCTCGGTGTTCTGCTTCAAGGGCTGCTATAATGGTGTGTGTGTTACACACACAGAGAGACAACTGAACTCTGCTATGCGAGTATGGACCTCTTACATCATCAACACGAGCTCTCGGGGGAGGGGGGGGGGGGGGGTGTAGTGTTAAATGTCATCACTATGTGCCTAAGGACACACACACACACACACTCCTAAATAATAAAACAATTATATTTGTCTGTCTCTTTAATTCTTGATCATCTGTCTCTTTTTTTCTGTCTCTCTCCATCTGATCATGTCAGCTGTGATACAGTTACCATGGATACACCCCACCCCTCTTATTTCAAGAAGCAGAGCACTCACACACACTCTCTCTCTCTTTTCCTTCAGCCACATTACACACACTTTCTGATGATGATGCACACAGACAGAAACATGGAAAAGCTTCCAGCCTTCCAGTGGAAGTGTGTGTGTGTGTGTGTGTGTGTGTGTGTGTGTGTGTGTGTGTGTGTGTGTGTACAAGGGGAGATGGAGTGTACTAACCAGATTCAAGCATGAATAATGCACATCTTCTGTGAGTTTAATTTATAACTTTATAAACTAAAAAAAGAAATCAGTCCTCGGTATGAACAGTGTGTGAGAGTCAGTATTCAGTATAGAATTCAGTATATGCCAGAACACTCGCAAAAAGCCCCTTCTAGCAAGTCAAGCAAAGGCTTCGTCATAAATACGCAGCAATGACGGTAAGAAACAACCTACAGCATGAAGAGACTCGAACACACAACCCAACGTTAGTCCACTGTGAAGTGGCTCGTGCTGCTGAACAGTGTCTTCAGACGAAAGTCTCATGATAGTACACTACATGGCCAAAAGTGTGTGGACACCTGTTGACACTCTCGTCCCTTCTGGATCCGTCCGTTTATACAGGTGACGGCATCTTATGTCTAAGAACTATTGTTGATATTCATTTGGGTACGTCACCGTCTTCTTATGTTGGGTCAGATCCATGATGATGTTTGGTTTTATATTCCAGGGTGGTATAGGGTATGTGTCTGTGCTAGGATTTCCAAGTTAATATCCCGGTTCTCTAGATGGGGTTTTGTACATAGGTCTGGTTTCATACATATTGAGGGTGGAGAGCTGCAGGTTGAGCTGGATTAGTTTGGACTGCCTTTAGCTTGACTGAACAGTGCAGGGCTACTACTACTACTCCTCCTACTCCGCCTCCAACTCCTCCTCCTACTACTACTCCACCTACTACTACACCTACTCCGCCTCCAACTCCTCCTCCTACTACTCCTCCGCCTCCAACTCCTCCTCCTACTACTCCTCCGCCTCCAACACCTCCTCCTTCTACTCCAACTCCTCCTCCTACTACTCCAACTCCTCCTCCTACTACTCCAACTCCTCCTCCTACTACTACTCTTCCTACTACTACTCTAACTCCTCCGCCTACTATTACTCCTTCTCCTACTCCAACTCCTCCTCCTCCTACTACTCCAACTCCTCCTCCTCCTCCTACTCCAACTCCTCCTCCTACTACTACTCCAACTCCTCCTCCTACTACTACTCCAACTCCTCCTCCTACTACTACTCCAACTCCTCCTCCTACTCCAACTCCTCCTCCTACTACTACTCCAACTCCTCCTCCTACTACTCTTCCTACTACACCTCCTACAACTACTCCAACTCCTCCGCCTACTACTCCTCCAACTCCTCCTACTCTTCCTACTACTACTACAACTTCTCCTCCTCCTATAACTCCTCCTAGTCCTCTTACTCCTCCTCCTCCTCCCTCCTCCAATTATAACTCCTCCTACTACTAGTCCTACTTCTCCTAATACTACTCTTGCAACCCCTCCTCCTCCTCCTACAAGTCCTCCTGCAACCCCTTCTCCTCCTACAACTCCTCCTCCTCCTGCAACTCCTCCTACTACTAATAATAAGTTCCAGTGCTTCTTGTTAGGTGTTTGTTATTATCCGGTGCACTTCTCTCTCACACGTTGGGTTATGGTGTTTGTAGACTTGGTGTAGTCGTTTAATTCAAAGCAGGATTTTTTTGGAATACACCACTTACCACCTTCTTACATTTTTAACACGCGTCCAGACACCCCCCCCCCCCCCCCAAAAAAAAAACACTCGGCCCTAATGAATTTTATGTCATCGCAGAGTTAAAGAGAGACGCGAGCGTTGTAATGGGGTCACACTGAACGTGACTGAGAAATGGCGAATAGAACTCGAGCAGCATACCCAGCATACCCAAGCGAGGCCGACTATATAAAGAGAGCATGCAGAAAGGTCAGAGGTCAGGGTTCAGAGGTCAGGCAGAGTCAGGCTTGGGTACACACCTTGGCATTAATATAGGGGTCAAACGGGCCACAGCGTTTGAATTCTCTGTGGTCTAGAGTCTGGGGGAGGAAAAGAACAGGATGGAGATGAAGTCAAATGTCTCAAACACACACACACACACACACACACACACACACACACACACACAGGATTAATGATGAACATTGCGATGGTGTTATGAACCAGGCAAAGAAACACTACAAAGCAGGAAATGGCTAAAAATGAAATGAACAGTATTCAGGTATTCGTTTTTGATTAGCTGTCTTACATCATCATCAAATTCATTTCATTTTGAGTCATTTTATGTAAAATGAAGAAAAAAATAAGTGAGGAGAAATGATAATTAATAAGGAAAAATGAATGACAGTGAGACAGCGATGCACAGCAGCCTAACGTCAGCATCGTAGCACGTTCCAACGCTTTCAGTGTCAGGCTATTAACATCACAGCACCACACACACTCCCCCCTCCTGAAAAATAAACACAAGTGGACTGGACACTCATCAGAGGATTGGACTGAGCCAACAGACAGAGTGTGTGAGACAGACAGACAGACAGACAGACAGACAAACAGACAGATGCTATATCAAAGCCTCACAATCTGCTCTTGCTTCAGACAGACAGAAAAACTGCTTCACAGAGCCACAGATTATCATAATCGCCCGCTCTCCTTAAAAATGGTTTGCGCTGGGTTGGGACACACTGACAAGACACTGCATTTGGCAGACAGAAAGACAGACAGACAGACAGACAGACAGACAGACAGAACACAAATATACAGACAGAGACAGATAAACAGTCAGAAAAATCAGATCCTTCTCATCAGTTCAGGAATGGTTTGTTGTGGACAGACAACAGAGTGAGACAGTTAAGAGAGAGACAGAGAGACATGGACATAAAGAGAGAGAAAGAAAATCAGATCCCCCCTGTCTGTCTGTTTAGGAGTGGTTTCTTCTGGCTTTGTGTTTACAGACAGACTGATTGATTGACAGCGAGACAGAAAAACAGACAGACAGGTATCCAGAGTTTCACAGACAGACAAAATGAGAGAGAATGACATAAATTTCTTCTCCCACTCTGGGTAAGGACAGACAGAGACAGACAGACACTTGGTTTAAAGTGAGGCAGACAGAAAAACAGGCATAAATGGGTAAATAAAACAGACAGACAGCTTGAAAGAAAGATAAACAGACAGATAGAAAAATCAGATCCTCCTCATCAGTTCAGGAACGGTTTGTTGTGGACAGACACGATGAGAAACAGAGAGAAAGACACATAGCCAGTCACAGATCTTGACAGACAGACAGTGTATATATATATATATATATATATATATATATATATATATATATATATATATATATATATATATATATATATATATATATATATATATATACATACAGACAGATTTTAAAAAGATCAGAGCCATCTGTTTAGATATGGTTTGAGAGTGATGGAGAGAAAGATAGAGAGAAAAGACAGATACCCCGGTCTGTCGAGGAATGGTTTCTTCTGGCTTTGGATTTGCAGACAAACTGATAGTTTGACAGTGAGACAAAAAGAAAGACAGACAGGAAGCGAGAGTGTCACAGATAAATACAGTGCTGTGAACTGTAAATTACTAAATTCTTTCAGAAATTAAAACAAAATCGAAGATAAAACGAAGGCGACCTGAGTAAACACCAAATACTGTTTTTAAATGATAATGATATTTATTGAAGCAAAAAAGTTATCCAATACCAACTGGGCCTGTGTGAAAATGTATTTGCTCCTGTAGTTGCTAATTCCCCAAATCTATGAAATTGCGTTCATAATGGGGTTCAGCTGGACTAGACGCAACCAGGCCTGATTACTGCAAACCCTGTTCAATCAAATCAGCACTTACATAGAACTTTTACAACAGTATGACTGAAATTCCAGAAATGATGAGGAAGAAGGTGATTGAAGTACATCAGTCTAGGAAGGGTTACAAAGCTATTTCAAAGGCTCTTGGACTCCAAAGGACCACAGTGAGAGCCGTTATCTCCAAATGGAAAAACCCGACACAGTAGTGAACCTTCCCAGAAGTGGCCGACCTTCCAAAATTCCTCCAAGAGCACAGCAACGACTCATCCATAAAGCCACAAAACAGCCAAGGACAACATCAAAGGACCTACAGGCCTCTCTTGCATCAATAAAGGTCACTGTTCATGACTCCACTATCAGAAAGACAGTGGGCAAAAATGGCATCCATGGAAGAGTGGTGAGGTGAAAACTGCTAACCCAGAAGATCATTAAGGCTTGTCTGAATTGTACCAAAATACACCTTGGCAATCCTCAGACCTTTTGGGAGAATGTCCTGTGGATTGAGGGGTCAAAAGTGGAATTGTTTGGAAGACAGGGGTCCCGTTACATCTGGAGTAAACCAAACACAGAATTTCACAAAAAGAACATCATACCTATGGTCAAGCATGGTGGTGGGAGTGTGATGGTGTGGGGATGCTTTGCTACTTCAGGGCCTAGGCAACATGCAATAATTGATGGAAACATGAATTCTGCTCTCTACCAGAAAATCCTAAAGGAGGATGTCCGGTCTTCAGTCCGCAAGTTGAAACTCAAGCGCAACTAGATTATGCAGCAAGACAATGATCTTAAATGGGCAGTTCATGCTCGAAAACCCTCCAGCGTGGCTGAACTAAAGCAGTTCTGTAAAGAAGAGTGGGCCAAAATTCCACCACAGCGCTGTGAAAGACTGATCTCCAGTTACCGGAAGCATTTGGTTGCAGTTATTGCTGCTAAAGGTGGCACAACCAGATTTTAAGTTTAAGGAGGCAATTATTTTTCACATGGGTGATAAGTGTTGGATAACCTATTTTTTGCTTCAATATATATATTTTTTTTTTAAATAAAGAAAAACGGTATTGTGTGTTTACTCAGGTTGCCTTTGTCTTGTGTTGTATTTCGTTTGAAGATCTAAAACTACTGAGTATGAGATATACACAAAAACAGAAATCAGGATGGGTGCAAATACTTTTTCACAGCACTGTGGTTTGAATGACAAAAATATTTAAAGAACGAGACAGACAGAGAGATAGAAGAAAGATAGGAAGTCCGATCCTCCCCGTCTGTTCAGGAATGGCTTCTTCTGGCTTAGGATTTACAGACGAACAGAACGTTTGACAGTGAGACAGACAGACAGAGTCTGAAACACTGATAGTTTGAGAGACGGACAGAGAAACAGACAAAGAACGACTGACCGAGAGACAAAGAGAGAAAATGAAATCCCCATATGCTCAGGAATGGTTTGTTCTAGCTCTGGATAAACAGACAGACAGTTTAACAGACAGACAGATAGACCGACAGGACGTATTAAAACAAACCTGTTCGTTGAGTTTGGGATATGACGTCCCCTTGTGGATGAGCAGCCGGACGATGCGCTGATCTCCTTTCCACGCAGCGAGATGAAGCGGATAACAGCCCTTATTATCCGCTACGTTAGTGACAGCATCGCTCTTCAACAACAACTCCACCACCTCACTAACAGACAGACAGACAGACAAGTAAAAAAACATCCGAAGTATATAACATTTATAATAAACTGCCTCCTTTGACCTGTCTCACCCCATCGCTCTGTATGGCGCTCACCTGTGTCCGTTCAGCGCTGCGTGGTGGAGAGGTGTGTATCCATTACTGTCCACACAGTTCACATTAGGGACCCTCCAAATACTGCAGAGGCAAACACCACAGTTTATTACTCAACTAGCTTATGTAAGCTAACGTGACAGGGTTTCTGACAGGATTCTCGGGTTACGTACATAAACATGCGTAATCTTTAGTGCTAGCTCTAGACAGCTAACTCAAATGAGCTAACCTGACATGATTTCTGAGAGGATTTTCAGTTTATATGTACATCCAGGTTAAAAAAATTCCACTGTTAATTCTTGATAGTTATTTTACGTGAGCTAACCTGACAGGATTTTCAGGTGACGTTCACGAATGTTTACAATCTTCATTGCTAACACTACACAGGCAGCTTACATGAGTTAATCTGACTAATGCTACATTAATGTACATGAGCTAACCTGACAGGACTTTCAGGTGACGTTCATAAATGTTTTCCTTTTCAGTGCTAATAGTGTACAGTTAATGTACATGAGCTAACACAACAGGATTTTGAAGTTATATTCATAAATGTTTATAATCTTTGTTTCTAATAATACATAGCTAGCTTACATGAGCTAACCTGACAGGATTTCTGAGGTTATATTCATAAATGTTTATAATCCCCACAGCTAACTCTAGATAGCTAACTTACATCAGCTATCCTGACAGGATTTTCAGGTAATATTCATAAATGTGAATAATCTTCACTGCTAAAGCTAATTACCCAGCTTTCATCAGATAACCTGACAGGATTTTCAGGGGATATTCATAAGTTTTCAAAATCTTCACTGGAAACACTAGATAGCTAGTGTACGTGAGCTAATCAGACATGATTTCTGTGAAGATTTTCGAGTTACGTTCGTAGATGTTTTCACTGCTAATGCTAGGTACAGCTTACATCAGCTAAACTGACAGGATTTTCCAGGTCATAATCATTAATGTTCATAATGCTCACTGCTAACTAGATAGTTACTTTACATGAACTAACCTGATGGGATTTCTGAGAGGATTGTCAGATTTTATTCATAATGTTCATAATCTCCACAAGATAGTTAGCTAAGCTTACATCAGCTAACGTGACAGGATTTTCACTTTGTACTAATTAATGTTCATAATGCTCACTGCTAACTCAGGACAGCTAACTTACATGAGACAATCATAGGATTTCTGAGAGAATTACATTCACAATCTTCATAATCCTCAATGCTAACGAGAGTTAGCTCGTTTAAACGAGTTAACCTGCCTGGATTTCTCAAAGGAGTTCAAACCTATATTCATAAATGTTAACTGCTAACGCTAGTGAGCTAGCTTAAAAAATTGGGAAAGTGGAAAAGTGAAAGAGGATCAGGCAAACAGAAAAAGAGGGAAAACATGGGCAAGACATAGAACAATAAAATTAAAGACAGGAGTGAAAAGGAATATTAGAGAGGGACGTGTAGAGGAAGGGAAGAAGAAGAGGATGGAGGAAAAAGTCATAGGACAGAAGAGAAAAAGATGAAAAATGAGATGAGACAAGGACAGAAGAGGAAAAAACTAGTCCATCTGTCTCTCTCTCTCTCACACACACACACACTTGTGTAATGACATCATCCACCTCCTTTCTTTAATACCCCAACCTTGTTGACCCATGCAGTGGTATCGTCATGGCGACTAAGCCTTGGTGCCACAGTTGAGACTCATTCAGAGTGATGCTGTGTTAATGAGAGATAACGAGGAGAGAGAGTGAGAAACAAACAGATAGAAAAGAGACAGACAGAAGAGGGCAGAAAGAAATACAGAAAGAGAGGGAGAAAGAGTAAAGACACAGAAAGAGAGAGAGAAAAGAGAGGAGGGAGAGGGAGAGAGAGGGAGAGGGAGGAGAGAGTGAGAGGACAGAGAGAGAGAGAGAGAGAGAGAGAGGAGAGAGTGAGTGTAGAGAGAGAGAGGATAGAGAGAGGATAGAGAGGATAGAGTGAGAGGATAGAGAGAGAGGAGAGAGTGAGAGGAAAGAGAGGAGAGGGTGAGAGGATAGAGAGAGGAGAGAGTGAGAGGATAGAGAGGAGAGGGTGAGAGGATAGAGAGAGGAAAGAGAGGAGAGAGAGAGAGGAGAGAGTGAGAGGATAGAGAGAGAGGATAGAGAGGAGAGAGCGAGAGGATAGAGAGAAGAGAGGATAGAGAGGAGAGAGAGGAGAGAGTGAGAGAGAGGATAGAGAGAGGAGAGAGAGAGAGAGAGAGAGAGAGAGAGAGAGAGAGAGAGAGAGAGAGAGAGCTATGCATGAACACTGTTACAGGTTCCCTGAAGTGACTCGACATGGAGAAAGCACACAGCCGGTCGTGTGTGCGTGTGTGTGTGTGTGTGTGTGTGTGTGTGTGTGTGTGTGTGTGTGTGTGTGTGTGTATAAAAGACGTGCAGCCTGAAAGGAAACTCTAATCCCTAATATCCCCACAGAGGAATCAGACCAATGGAGGGTGCACAGCTTACAATAAATTTTCCCATGATGCACTGCAAACATTAGCATCCCTGTATCCTCTTTCAGGCCTGTAGAGTGGTGTAAAGCTTTATCTCACGCACTAACCGTTAATTAGCCCATAACTAGCAGGCTAGCTGAGTTTCAGTCAATACCATGCACTTTATTGATCAGATTCGTCCATCTGTGTAGACTTGACTCTGTGAAGAACTGACTTTACTCACTTCTACACTCTCCGTCCTACATTCACTCACGCATGATTTACTTCGAAATTAAATGCGTTACCATGTTAAAAAAACAAACAAACAAACAAACAAACAAACACACACTATCTTCTAGTTAGAGCCATTTCACCGTTATGGCATGGATAAGGTGTGACTAATCCACCCCAGCGTCAGACGCTGATTGGGTAACAGGGACATTGTGGACATTTCATTTTACATCAGACTCCAGTGCATGTGTCATGTTTAACAATGTTTTAATCTAGTAGTTCTACACCGTGGCTGGTAGCAGTGTTTCCTGTCATTTTCTGGTCACTCAAATAGCGCACACACACACACACTTATTTTTGGGAGAACTGGGTCGACCGGCGCTGTGGGACTTTCTGCCCATCCGGCCGCTTCTTTTATAGCGATAACCAAACCTAAAACTGCAGGCAGAGACAGCAGGGGGCCAAGCACCGACACCGAGAGGTGACGCTTAAAGGGTGTAAAAGCATGAATATTACCGGAGAATCTCTGGACTCTCTACTCCCCTCCACATCAGCCATGTCAGTTAAAAACACAGAACAATCAAATATAGAGAACATTCTCGGAGACGCGATGCTTCAGTGGGTTTTAGGTAAGTTATAGGCAAGTTACGTCGTCATGGTTACGTGACCTACTAATGACCGAGCCCTACAACCAGCGCTTATAAAAGAAAAGGTCAAACGTTGACCACTTTTCGCCACTGATGAAGTCCTTTGTTGTGCTGGCAGTGTGTTTTTGGGTCATCGCCCTGCTGTGTGATGAAGTTCCTCGCTGTTAGATTGGATGCATTTCACTGTTTCTGTGGATGTCTGAATTCATTCTGCTTCCTCCATCATGAATTTAAATGAACTCCAAAACTCCATCTTGCTTCAGATCCAGACGGATGAGACCAGTGAAGGAGCCACATCAGTAAGCCAGCAAAGCACGGGGGGGGGGGGGGGGGGGGGGGGAGCTACAGCACAAAACACATGCTGAACAGAGAGATGGTTTATCAGTCAGGAACACGGCTCTGACACAGGAAGTGTTCAGCAAGAACATACGACTCGTTATCAGCGACAAAAAAACATCATATTAAACGCCAGGGAGTTCTTTACTGGAGTTCATTTTACAAGTAAGGGTCAGTGAGTAAATGTAGTTTGGGATGAAGGAGAGGTTTTTCCTTTTTGTTTTTTTTTTAAAACACGTACGCTAGCGTATTACGACAACTTGCACTACCGCTCCTGGCCTACAAGAGTCAGTAGGGAGCAGAAAAGCAGGTCTTCAGTGTGAAAGACGACAACGAAGAACGATGCTTAGGCAATCTCTCGTGACTATTTGTACCCTTATACACTTTAAGGCTAGAATTATACAAGTGCAGGTACGCTCTAACCTGCACTCGTTTTCGTCTCGTCCGTTTTTTTCTTCGACCATCTTGAGACTCGACGGTCCCGTCACTGCTGTCACCTTGCGGAAGAACTAAATAGTGCAAAAGAATTAAATTCTCATGTGCGACCGTTGTGTTTCAAAAATTCTGGTGTGCGTACTCTGCTGATGACGCAATTCACGTCATGCTTACTCTACGCTGTCCCGAGCGCACGCGTAAACAGTGAAGCATAGTTTGGGCTTTAAGGGGCGGTCATACTAGACTTTCCGCATGCGCACTTTCCACTGGAGTCCATTCGTAGGCATGCGAATGCTGGCGATCGGAAACACGAGCTTCATGTGAGTGAAGAAGTTTCGCATTCCGCTTCGTTCCAAAGGACAAGTTTGGTGACCTGCGAATTCGTATCACATGAAGACGTGCGATGACGAGAAGAAGATCGACACATCACGGCGTGACGTCTTTAGAAAATCAAAGATTCAGGAAGCACTGATTACAGCAGTGTCGCAACATCCCATTTTATACAGCACAGCTTTAAAAGGATATAAAATAAATATTGCCAATTCATTGCCGGCTAATTAGCAGATAGCGTACGAGATGGCTAAAGCCTGACGCAGCTAACCACACGCGACCTGTTGCCGATTATTATATTTATATTATATTTATGTTTATAAATCGACTCGTCACCTATAGATATTACTGAGGAAGTTATGGGTAAAACACACAGAGATCCTATCAGCATACAAACACACAATCACCGCTACTGAAAAGCCTTGAAGCATGAGTTTCTGTTTTAGTAAGTACACTAAAATAAGGAAGTGTTACTTTAAGACATCCGGAAAGATGGGGTTACGCGAAAATAAGATGTCAAGAGATCTGATCTCTCTCTCTTATTTTAGTGAGGAGTACTGCAAGTAGGTGTGTTTTATTTAAATGTTTTTTAAAAAAAAAAAAAAAAGAGAGAGAGAGAGAGAGAGTAATTAATTACTCTACATTTATTTTAAAATAGTAGCTAACATTTATGGAAGGAGTCTCCAGTTCAAGCGCTTTGTAACAGTTTTCCAGCACGGGAAAGTCCTCAGGACAGACGAGTTTGCAGTTTCGTTAACTTCACAAGCTGCAATGTTGTTGTTTTTTGTCTTATTGACTTCAAAAGAGAAAGAGAGAGATGCTAGTGAGGAAACAACTGTTTACAACCGTCTACATAACATAATTGATAATGAACTAACATGTTTTGCAGACCTTCAACAACATGAAAAATTGATTCCAAGCGAAGATATCACAGGTCACCCTGTGCTCTGACCCCAGCTTCCTGACAAGCTAGGATAGGCGAAAAGAATGTCACTGTACTTTAATGTATGTGACAAAAGCTTATTATTATTATGGAGATGATTCAGAGTACAGGAGGCTGGGGGAAAAACACCTGCAGCTTAACAACAACAGGACAACCGAACTGGTGGTGAATTTCCAGTTTGTTAAGAAACCTGTCCCCATGAAAGGGGGAAAATGTGGAGATGGTAGACAAGGGTCTTCCTGAATAACAGACTGGACCGTCTTCTTTCTGAGGACACTACTATGGTCTTCCATCAGTCTATTGTGGCTAACTCTTCTTCTGTGGTCTGCTGCGGAGGGAGGGACACGCCAAGCGCTGATCAGGAAGTCCAGGAGTCTTAACTTACTATAGCTAAATATATTGAGCTCACTATTATATTCTTACCCATGAGCTACATAAAATCCAGACTTTATCAGCTTGGGCTAATTCCAAAATGGCCGCCTCTTCACTACAGATGCTCACTGTATAGGGTATAATACACACGTATGAGATTTCAGCCACACTAAAACAGCAAATACGTATGCATTGTATTTTCAAGCCGACTTCATAATTCATTTGCACCCTGAATTCTCGCCGTTATTTAAGTATTGGCACCCCTGCCTTCCTTTACCTTGCTTGCGATTACTGCAGGACAGGACAACAAATTCACCATGTATCGCGTACAGTAGGGAGGGAGACGAGCAGAAAACACGCCACGTTTTGAGCATTTGAGTATATTTTAGTAGTGGATTTAAGTGGTTCCATGAAGGTATTGGATTAGTCGACTAGTCAACAAACCACCTCTTTCGGCGTGTCGTGGTGGAAAATGGACACGGGTACTCGACCAGAGTCGTTCATCTAGAGGAAATCCTAAAACTGCAAAAGCACCACTTAACCCTAACCCTGCCCCCAGTCAGCACTCGGTCTTCATAAAGTTACATCAAATCAAAAGGGTCTAGTTCTACTTTCAATTCAACTGCTGACCCGGACAAGAAAACACATCCGCACCGGTGCCGAGTTGCACGCGCAAGCAGAAGGAAAGGTCCAAAAGTAGTTAGTTAGCATAAGGGCTTTATGAGGGCTTTTCCGATTGCAAGCCAAGAAAAAAACAAAAAAACAAAAAACGTTTGAAGTGCACAGGCAGGAAAAAGGGCCTCAGAAGGTCTAGCTTTGAAAACAGCGGGTGGGACACGAGCCGAGGATAAACGAAAAAATCGCGAATCACTGAATGAATTTAAGGGCCATAAAGTCCGAACGCATGCCAGTGCTGACCAAAAACGCTTTTAAATCTGTGGAATCTGTGCTCTAAAGGAAAAACTGCACACTTCTTGGTAAAATGTGACATTGGGAATCTTGTAAATTAAAAATACTCTGAGTGTGTGTGTGTGTGTGTGTGTGTGCGCACGAGTAGTGTGTTTTAACAGCTTTAACACAGAAACTACAGCAAGGCAACTTAAATCCACTCCTCTCACCTGATGACTCAGCATTATTTTCTCAGCCATGACTGAACCAGGTTTTATTTCTGTATTCTAAGAAAACACACATACACACACACACACACACACACACACACACACACAAAACTGTGAATTTGTCCACATGACTCTACCCACACACTAAAGTGGCACCATGAGATGATGCCACCAAGAAGCACCAGTTCGTCACACACATTCGTGGACAGAATGCAACACACACACACTCCGTTTGAGTTTCTGGATTTCGTAAGATGTAAACCTCAGACCCAATCCAACAGGTTAGCGAGCTCGCTTCCCTCCCTCCCTCCCTCACTCGCTTCCCTCCCTCCCTCACTCCCTCCCCTCCCTCACTCGCTTCCCTCCCTCCCTCACTCGCTTCCCTCCCTCACTCGCTTCCCTCCCTCCCTCACTCGCTTCCCTCCCTCCCTCGCTTGCTCCGCAATACATCAATGCTTCCGTAAACCGGATTCAAACGTGACAAACACAGAATACAAAATCAATTCTCGGTATTAAATACAACACTAAACATATCTGTTGGCTTTAATGATCATTAAATGACCTCTCTGTTGTTTACATATACAGTACACTGTGCATATATAAGTTGGCCTCTCAGCACTCCTACATCCTGCGCTGGAAGAAAATGACGGGTCATAATCACATCCATAGTGATATTATAGAAAGAGCCAGAAGCGGCGAACAGAGAGAGACAGAGCTGCGGCAGATCGTCTGAGTGGAGACACACTATTACACACAGGAAGTTGTGACAATTTTTTTTTTTTTTTAAAAGAGCAAAACAGGACGCTGAGGCAGACAGTGCAAGACCAGTGGGGACAAAACAGACCTCAAGTGTAGCACATCATATCCTGTGTGTGATTCATTAGTGCTGAATATAACTTCAGAATGACATTCTTAAATCACATTATTCTTCAGGAGTGTTTAATCTGATAAACCCTGTCTGTCTGTCTGGTGGAATGCCTGTCCACACATCTGCCCGCTGCCTGTCTGTCCACACATCTGCCCGCTGCCTGTATGTCTGCATGTCTAGTAGAATGCCTGCCTCACCCAGCGATCATCTGCCTTCTTGTCCAGCCTTTTGTCTGCCTGTCTTTCCGGTTGTATGTTTGCCTGTCTGCATGTATAGTTATCTGTCTGCCTGTTTGCTTCTCTGTCCAGTTATATGTTTGTCCACCTTTTCAGCTGCATTGCTATCTGGCTGTCTGTCTGTCTGCCTGTTCGTCTAGCTATACATGCCTGTATGTCTGGCCATCTGTCTGTCTAGTCGCCTGTCTACCTGCCAATCCAGCTCTTTGTTTGCATGTCTTTCCAGCCCTCTGTCTGTCTGTCTGTCTTTCCAGCCCTCTGTCTGTCTGTCTGTCTTTCCAGCCCTCTGTCTGTCTGTCTGTCTTTCCAGCCCTCTGTCTGTCTGTCTGTCTGTCTTTCCAGCCCTCTGTCTGTCTGTCTGTCTGTCTTTCCAGCCCTCTGTCTGTCTGTCTGTCTGTCTGTCTTTCCAGCCCTCTGTCTGTCTGTCTGTCTGTCTGTCTTTCCAGCCCTCTGTCTGTCTGTCTATCTGTCTTTCCAGCCCTCTGTCTATCTGTCTTTCCAGCCCTCTGTCTGTCTGTCTTTCCAGCCCTCTGTCTGTCTGTCTTTCCAGCCCTCTGTCTGTCTGTCTGTCTTTCCAGCCCTCTGTCTGTCTGTCTGTCTTTCCAGCCCTCTGTCTGTCTGTCTGTCTTTCCAGCCCTCTGTCTGTCTGTCTGTCTTTCCAGCCCTCTGTCTGTCTGTCTGTCTTTCCAGCCCTCTGTCTGTCTGTCTGTCTTTCCAGCCCTCTGTCTGTCTGTCTGTCTTTCCAGCCCTCTGTCTGTCTGTCTGTCTTTCCAGCCCTCTGTCTGTCTGTCTGTCTTTCCAGCCCTCTGTCTGTCTGTCTGTCTTTCCAGCCCTCTGTCTGTCTGTCTGTCTTTCCAGCCCTCTGTCTGTCTGTCTGTCTTTCCAGCCCTCTGTCTGTCTGTCTGTCTTTCCAGCCCTCTGTCTGTCTGTCTGTCTTTCCAGCCCTCTGTCTGTCTGTCTGTCTTTCCAGCCCTCTGTCTGTCTGTCTGTCTTTCCAGCCCTCTGTCTGTCTGTCTGTCTTTCCAGCCCTCTGTCTGTCTGTCTGTCTTTCCAGCCCTCTGTCTGTCTGTCTGTCTTTCCAGCCCTCTGTCTGTCTGTCTGTCTTTCCAGCCCTCTGTCTGTCTGTCTGTCTTTCCAGCCCTCTGTCTGTCTGTCTGTCTTTCCAGCCCTCTGTCTGTCTGTCTGTCTTTCCAGCCCTCTGTCTGTCTGTCTTTCCAGCCCTCTGTCTGTCTGTATGTCGTTCCAGCCCTCTGTCTGTCCGTCTGTCCGTCCAGCTGTCCCTCCAGCCGTCCGTCTGTCTGTCTGTCTTGCTGTTTGTCTGTCAGTCTGTCTTTCCGATCATCTGCCTATTGGTGTGCCAACCTGCATGTCTTACTGTCTGTGTGCCAGTCAGGTCGTCTGTTTGTGTGCCAGCCCGGTTGTCTGTTTGTGTGCCAGCCCGGTTGTCTGTTTGTGTGCCAGCTCGGCAATATGTCTGTCCAGCCGTCTGTCTGTCTGTCTGTCAAGCAGCCTGTCTGTCTGTCTGTCTGTCTTTCCAACCATCTGCCTATCCTTCTGTCTGCCTACATGTCTCACTGTCTGTCTGTGTGCCAGTCCAGCCATCTGTCTGTCTGCACATCCGGCCTGGCCATGTGGCTGTATGTCTGCGTGGGCTAGCTGTGCGCCTAATGCACTTCAGATGTGTTAAAAACACCAAGTTTAACGGAGTTCAGCTGGGGGGGGGAGAAAGAAAAAAAAAAAAAAAAAAAAAGGGGAAACACTGAAATAATTAACCAGCCGACCGTGAACCGACCACTTCCTGTCATCGCAACAGAGCTGGACACCAGTTTAAAGCAGATCGTTTCATTAGCGGTTAGGTTTGGTACCGGTACCAGGCAGCAAACAAAAGTTCAGACGGCGCTACAAATTCAAACGTCCAGAACACCTTAACACCGTCATTAACAAGACGCTTCCAGTGCTTCCGAGCATTAATAAACCCAGCAGAATTCCTGCAGCAGCTGTGATGACGTGCAAATCCAAAATTAAATAACGTTAACGTAATTATTATTACCGGATACACGTCCAGCAACGTTTGATTTATTTCAGAGCACCTCGTTTAAATGTGTTAAAACAGGACATTTCCCAATTTCTCTTCACACTGCTTCCTCTTTCATCTTAATGCCAGGGTTCATCATTTATCTCATACGCTGTCTTGCACGGGTATGTGACACAGACCATACATTTTGGGTGGTTTGGATGGGGGGGGGGGGGGGGGTGTGTGGTTAACAATATGTGGTGTGGATGACCAAGACATGATGGTGTAGCGGAGTGTGTGTGCTCCAGCCGATTTTTTTATCATCGTTGCGTCAGACGATTTCACAATTCGGAGTATGATGATGATGATTAAAAAAAAAAATTCCACATATTCTATATATGCTCGCCCTTTATTAGGAACTCCCGTACACCTACTGTCTAGTGTGGGTGAACCCGTGTCCATGAAAGCCTCAGATTCTTGGCTGGCGGGAGTGGAACCCAGTGTGGTTTCCTGCTCTTGTAGCCCATCCACCTCAAGGTTCCAAAGCATGCCGAGATGCTTTTCTGCTCAACGTGGTTGTAAAGAGTGATTACACAAGTTATTATATTCATCCTGCCAGCTCGAACCGGTCTGGCCATTTTCCCCTGACCTCTCTGCTCAGCAAGGCGTTTCCAGCCACAGAACCGTCGCTCGCGCGATGTTTTCTGTTTTTCGCACCATTCTGTGTAAACTGACGTGAGAGAAAATCCCAGGAGATCAGTAGTTTCTGAAATACTCAAACCAGCTCATCTGGTACCAACGACCATGCCACGATAAAGGTCACGGAGATCACACGTTTTCCCCATTCTGACATATGAAGTGAACATTACCTGAAGCTCTTGACCTGTATTTACATGGTTTCCTGCACTGTGTGCTCCTGCAACATGACTGTCTGCTTGGATAATTGCATAAATGAGCAGATTATAGGATTTGTTCCCAATAAAGTGTAGGTATTTTAAAGATGTCAGATGATAAGATAATTAATTGTAAACATATTAATCCTATCACGGTGACGTGAGCGTCCAATCAGAGCGTCTCAGGGAAATCTGGTAGGTGAACGTTCATGAGCTCTTCCAGCCCAATCTCAAGCTTCGATTCCAACCACGTGTTTAATTTAGTAGATAACAGATAGTATGCCTATTCGAGCCAATCACAGCCCACGTCCCGGCTGCGTATGCATTTTAGCTTATTCCACCCTGCTTACATTTCAAGCCGTTTTGTTTATGCTACCCAGAGTGCATCTGTGGAGGAGTTTCTGATCGTGCAGCATGTCAGAGTCTGTTATTCGGCCATGATGGAATGAGATGCATTCCTTGGGAGGTACTTTAACTCTGCGCTCAGCTCTTGCACAACAAACGGACGAGTCCCGACATGAAAGCGTGCCGCACGCTGCAAGCTGCGCAGAAGTAGGGAACAAAAAAAAAAAAAAACAACAAAAAAAAAAACACCACAAAAAAATGAACACACCACACATAAAAAGCTTCTTGCATTTCTGAAAAAAAAAAACAACAACAGGAAACTCAGTGAGCAGCACAGCGCCATGCCGGGCTCATCCGCCTCACGGAGCACCTGAGCAAAATCATTCGATATGGTTTTATATATGGGATATATTAAGACATCGTGTCTCCTAATCAGAGACAGCAATTCCATAATTCTGCTCAACAAGCTTTAAGAAACAATTAGGAAGTGGGTGTGGACTGAACAGGTGGAGAATGCTTGGAGACAAAATGTGTACAGTCTCCCATATCACATAATAGACTAATCACTAACTGATGCTAATATCTCCCAATATATACTGCTGCTGATTATCAGTATCTTTAGCACAATAAACACTGACGAGTGTGTTGAGAAACAGGGAGCTTCAGGACACACAGCGCGCTGGATGATCAGTCCGGGGAATTTACTGCAGCCTGTTTTTTGGATCAGCAGATTTACTCTGACCGACTAATTTGCATGAAATAGAGAAAACAGGAAATAAAGCAGAGGCCGGTCATGGTGTTGCTCTCTGAGGCAGCCGCCTGCTCATCCACAAACAGCTAGCAGGTAAAAGGGGAAATACTCAATTATAACAATCATCAATAATACGATGATTATTATCATTAGCCAGCTCTGGGTGTGTGTGTGTGTGTGTGTGTGTGTGTGTGTGTGTGTGTGTGTGTGTGTGTGTGTGTGTGCGTGTGGAAGAGCTAATTATATGCTGCTCCTTGTATTCTGTTAGGATTTTCCCAAAATTCATAATTCCCATTTTTAGGCCCGGTCAGAAGAGCAGGAAGAGAGACAGGTAGATCAGCAGAGGGATGGGTAGACAGGCCAAGAGATGGGCAGAGAGAGAGAGAGAGAGAGAGAGAGAGAGAGAGAGAGAGGTAGAAAGATGGGCAGAGAAGTGGCAGACAGACAAATAGATGGGCAGGGAGACGGGCAGTGAGAGAGAAACTGGCAAGAGAGGGTGAGATGGGCAGAGAGATGGGCATAGAGATGGGCAGAGAGAGAGAGACTGGCAGAGAGAGAGAGACTGGCAGAGAGAAAGACTAGCAGAGAGAGAGTGAGACTAGCAGAGAGAGAGTGAGACTAGCAGAAAGACGAGCAGAGAGCGTGAGATGGGCAGAGAGACGGGCAGAGAGATGGGCAGAGAGAGAGACTGGCAGAGAGAGTGAGATGGGCAGAAAGACGAGCAGAGAGAGTGAGATGGGCAGAGAGACGGGCAGAGAGATGGGCAGAGAGAGAGAGAGAGAGACTAGCAGAGAGACGGGCAGAGAGATGGGCAGAGAGAGAGAGAGACTAGCAGAGAGACTAGCAGAGAGAGTGAGATGGGCAGTGAGACAAGCAGTGAGAGAGAGACGGGCAGAGAGAGACAGACAGAGATACGGGCAGACAGAAAGTGTGACATGCATGAAATCTATAAAATGACTACAAAATTGGTGATCATATTAAACACAGTGAGCAGTTTGTCCATATCCCGTATGTTTATTAGAACATTCATGGTCCTTAATGAACATCTTCAGTCTCACACACAAGCGGGAGAGAGAACGCTGCTCATCACCACACTCCGTTCTCACATCACCAATGTCAGCGGCTAAAAACACTGCTATGACGTAATCAGAGCTTTATTAATAAAAAGTTAAGGATATGATGTATGGGTGTCACCGTGTCACGCTCAGTCAGGGGCTACAATCAGACGCTTACTTTATCTCTTCTTTACTGTTTACCCATTCTTACTGCATTCCTCACTCCAGAGGGTCGGCTGTGATTCCCCCAAAAGTTCATAATCCTCTCTTAATCTCTAGACTAAATCACACAAGCTGGGTTTCTCAGCGCAGCAGGAGCCGCGACCGCACCGCGTGTCATTTCCTCACAGCCGCTCTCTCTCTCTCTCTCTCTCTCTCTCTCTCTCTCTCTCTCTCAGGACAACGTGATAAACGCCGCCACTGACAGAGATTTTATCCCGAAGTCATCCTCCAAAAATATCAACAATGACGGGATGTAATCTTTTTTTATTTTAATTTCCTTTCATTTTTTTTAATCATACGAAGGCTTTTCTACAGAGATGTCGTTAATAAAAAGTTTCTTTTAATTCTCATCTCCGGCTTATAAACGCTCGATTAATACCGCGATGTTTTTCGACTCCGTTATCATACCAATTACATCATGATTATGCTTAACCTCTGACATACATCATCAGAACATTACCGTGACCTGCTCTCAGGAAACTGCGTTTTCACCGCAAAGGAACGTCGAGAGAGCCCCACGAGCAGGAAGAAACTCGCTATACGTAAAATAACACCGTGGAGGTGGACGATATGACACACATATCATAGATCATTCTCCAAGGCATTTTTATGCTACGTATCATGATATACATGCTAGCTGACAAACTGAAAGCAAATCAATAGTGTTAAAAAAAAAAAACATTAGAAATTATAATAATGAATGTGTTTAGAATTAATAATAATAATAATAATAATAATAATAATAATAATAATAATAATTACACAATATAGTGTAAAATAAAAATATGTAAAATAAATAAATAAATAAATAAAAGAAGAAAAATGAAAACTGCTTGGTTAATATTTAGAAACAAATGTATAATATATTTCGTTATTATTAATAAGCAAATGCATAATGCATTTATATTTATTTTTTATTAAACAATATATTTTTATTTATAATATTTTTTTCTTTTTTATTAAAAAAATACATAATATATTTAACATTTTTTACAAGTTTTTTTTTCCCCAAACAAAAAGGTTAAGACTGAAAAAGATCATTTTTTATCTAAAATAATACTATATTTATTTTTTATATTAAAAAACAAACAAAAGAGAATCTCTCCCTATATCATGCATATATATTTTTTAATTAAAGATTAAATATGTATTAGGTCAAATTAGCCCCCCCCCCCCCCCAAAAAAAAAAAAAAAAGATTAGATCTTTGACAGTTCGTGGATTCGATGTTTCTATGGTTCCCGCCAATGTTTGTGAAGCTCCGCCCCCAGGATCTACGCTGGCCGTATAGTGTCTCTAAAATGACCGACAGGAGGGCCGTGTTCCCAGAGCCACGATTTAATCTATCGTTTATGGTCTTCTACACATCGTCATTCAGGTTATTTGTACAAATCATGAAGAAAATAAACAAACAATAATAAAAAAAAATAAATTTAAATCCACTATTGCACCTTTAAGTACAAAATGTTAACACCATACCTCGCTTACAGTCAGTTTGTACATTTACTTATTAACTTAAAAAACTGAATAAAAAGATATTGTGATTTAAAAAAAAGTATTGACATAATTTATCATATCGATATTACATCATCGTATCGCCCAGCCCTAACAAACCCCAGACAATTATTAAAATAATCAGACACATCAGAGAAACGCCGCCGTAATGCCGCACACGCCCCACATGACTCAGATACATGGTCTCACAAGTGCGTGTAATTCTTTAAAACAGAGAGGAAATCCATTTCTCGTATATAAAAATTTTAAAAAGACAATATCGCGGCTTTGCTGCGATTTTCTTAAAAGCTCGGTACACGGTGTAATCTCAGGCCCAGGCTGCTGGAAAAGCAAATGTACTGACTGAACCCTGAATAAACCGCAGTGGAAGATTACCGTATGAATATCCCGTTCACGTAGCGCGCGAGTTTCTCGCTTATTTGCAATTTTATTTATGCTTCTGCGTCGGCAAATCTGAGAAAAAACAAAACAAGAAGTCTCACAGTAGTCACAGTGTAAGAGAGAGAGTGGAGAGAGGAAGCAAAATACTGCACACGACAGAGAAAAACTCAGTTCCTTACGCCGTACTTCAGATTCCACGAATTTGTCTCGCTCATCCATGAATTTATTTATTTATTTGTTTTTAGTACAGTTGTGTGTAAATCTTTTGCTCAAGTCAAATCGAAATAAAATGTTCTCTAGATTTAGATAAAAGTTAGCCGCGGACGTAGACCGACTGCGCGTTCCCGACGCAGCTCGTTTGCGTTTTGGCCACGCCCACAAAACCCCATAAAAGGTAAAGTGCGCAGACAGCCGAGAGCACAAAATGAACAATAAGGGTAAAGTCTGAAAGTGGAAGTCATTTTGACTCACTACCATTCCAGTAAAAAGATTTATTTTATATCTTATGAATAACGAGCGTTAAATCTTCCATCAGCTGAAGCGCTCGTTTGGTTATTTGTCTTAAATGGCGCTTTTTGTGTTGTCTTTCTTTTTCCACATCACATTCTTTAATTAAAGTCGTAATCAGCAGTGTAAACTCGACAGTACATTCCAGATATAAAAGTGCAGTAATTCGTGCTAATGAAATGATTTGAACCGGATCGAGTCGAGGTTTGCTTTAGTTAGTCTTCCTATGCATTGATCTACACACACTCAGGAGCACGAGTAGGATACGAAGGGGTTTTTTTGGACTTTACAGTCTTTTTATGAATATTAAATTTCGTGCAACGCTCATATCAAGGATTTATGAATAAATCTATTTACACCCAGGTTGATAAATGAGTCCTGGGGTTTGTTGATGCACACTAAAGCTGCTGATAGAATATCTACACTGTGATAAATTACGAGACTTCTCAGAAGAAAGAAACGCTGATATCGTTAGTATGTTTTCAAAACAACTACAATCAGAAGCAGCTGACGTAACGGAATTTTGTACTCGATGTTCAGTAGTGTAAAATATTTCGATTTTTTTGTGTTCGTTTATTTTCGTAGGCATTAAATAAAAGTATCAGTGAAATCATTTTTTTTTTTTTTTTTTTGCATTACTACACTACTGTTTGTTAGTGATAGGTATCCTAGATTGTTACCACAGGTACGACGGGTATCACAGATTTTCACCACAGGTACGATGGGTATCTTGAATTTTTAATCACAGCGCCCTTCCCATAATGCACAAGCCCAATTCTTCCTTTTGTAAAAGTAAAGAATAAACAACCTGTGAAAGGAAAATAAAACAATCAACGACAAGGTAGTGTGATGTGGCTCAAGCTCCTGAAGTGTTTTATTCCTCTTATACCACAGCAAATTTGTCAACAATTACAATTTTTGATTCATTAAAAGATCAACACGTCGTACTTTTCAGCCATTTGTAGTTGCATTTAATGCCACGGAACGTCCGTGAGACCAGTTACTGCCTGTTATAACGTACAACATAACAGCTATAAACCTTATTAAAAAAAATAAGTTAATAAGACGAAAATACTCGTCACAATGCAGAGAAAGCAGAAATAAAAACTTCCTCTGTTCCGAAGACTTTGCTGTGGAGGAAAACGTACAGACCGTCACACAAAGTGCCGACGCTGGAGACTCCTTCCATAACTAATAGTCTCTTTCCGGAAAACTTCACCGGAGCAATGTTTACACGTTTTTTTCCCCCTAATCTGTTTATTATTAGACTTCGATTATGAGACGCATCCAAACGTCAAGCCCCTGTGAGTGAGCTGTTAATATAGAAACAATAACACATCAGAACAAGCGCATTGATATAAACTTGTGATTCGCCTTTAGCCGGAACTACTTTCAGACACGCGTTATATAAAATTAGAATTTGTTGTATTAAATCAGATTTGAGATCTGTTTATTATACTGCTGTGGTATAATAATGACTAACAAAGTCGTATCAGTACGTATTGTTTTATTTTGATAAATCCTTACTGAACTGCATAATTAGCCCCCTAATTAGCATATGCAAATTGAATTCCCGTAGCTAAAATATCGCGATGCTACAGGGTATCGGAAATTCAGGCTAAACTTTCAGGAATTCCGATTCCTTAATCCATAAAAGGAACAAAAACAAGTTGTAATTTACCGTTTTTTAAAATACTAAAGTATAAAAATAGTATCAGGTCAGTAAATTAATTCTCTTTAATATATTTAAAGACCTAAATGTGTTGCGTTGTTAAACAAATTCCCCCAAATAAAAGGAAAAAGAAAGAAGGTGGCCGACATCCCTCTCACTAGCTTCCAGGCTAATCGCGTCTCCTACCTGAGTAAGCTGGAGAGCGCGTGAGCGCTCGCGCTGTGTACGCCGCCGCTCGAGCCGTGTCCCGCGCCTCCTCCACCACCTCCACCTCCAAATCCTCCTCCTATTCCTCCGCCGCCACCGGACGTCGCTCTCTTGCCGCTCAGCAGCTTCTCCACGGCGGCCACATTCCCGGTGCGTGCCGCCTCCAGCAGCTCTTGCTCCTTCCCCATGTCAGCCAAGCAGACACACACCAAACCGGGCAGAGAGAAGATCCGACTCGCGCCGCCACCACTGCCGCCGCCCGGAAACGCGCATTCACGCGCTCACAGCACAGCGGAAACAAAGCTCTCACAGGGTTCTCACTGTATTCCCAACCCAGTCCTGTCCGATCCAGGGAAAGAAAAAAAACTTTCCCTCCGTCCAAGCACCTCTCACACTCACACACACTCACACACACACACACCCAAACATACACACACAAACTTCCTCTGTCCGGTCCTTACACGTCACTTCCTGGCGTCTGGTCCCATCCTGTGGGCCAACTCCCAAATGCTTCCCTACAGGACAATCAGTACACTACACAGGGTGTAGGATACATTATCTCATACCCCATGTAGTGCACTGATGTAGGGAATAAGGAAGTAAATCCCCAAATGCTCTCAATTGGATATATAGTGCACTGTGTAGGGTGTAAACGCTCTTAATTTGTGCCCTAATATAGTGCACTTCTATGTGGATTAGTGAGCCGAATCCTAAATGCCTCATACTGGACATTTAGTGCACTATATAGGGGTTAAAGCCCTCATTTCATGCCCTAATATAGTGCACTTCTGTAGGAATTTGGGAGCTGTATACTAAATTGCTCCCAGCCATACATATAGTCCACTAACCGGAGTGTAAAAGCCCTTATTTCATACCCTAATACAGTGCACTTGTATATGGATTTGTGAGCTGTATCCTGAATGGCTCCCTATACAACACAGGATGTAGGATATATTGTGTCATACCCTATGTAGTGCACTTCTCTAGGCATTTTGGAGCTGTATACTAAATTGCTTCCAACCATACATATAGTGCGCTGAATAGGGTGTAAAAGCCCGTATTTCATACCCTAATGTATATGGATTTGAGAGCTGTATCCTAAATTGCTCCCACCCAGACATATAGTGCTCTAAACAGGGTGTAAAAGCCCTTATTTTTTGAGATTGTAGGATAGGTTATGTCATACCCTATGTAGCACACTTGTATATGAATTTGCGAGCTGAATCCTGAATGCCTTGTGTTGAATATATTGTGAACATCATAGGGTGAACATCAAAATTTATTTTGTACCCTAGTTTAGTTCACTTCAGTAGGGATTTGATTTCAGGGGGATAAATTCCCCCTACTGAACATATAGTGCACTAAAAAGGCTGTAGAAATTTCATACCCTATTATTTCATACCCTAATGCAGTGCACTTTGTATATGGATTTGGTAGCTGTATCCTGAATGGCTCCCTATATGACAAAGTGATTTGTCGTATACACAGGACACAGGATGTAGGATATTTTACGTCATACCCTACGTAGTGCATTTCTCTAGGCATTTGGGAGCTGTATCCTAAACACCGAGTATTGAAGAGTTAGTGCACTACATAGGGCATAGAAACCCTTGTTTCGAAACCTAATGTAGGCGTTTTATACCCTAGTTTACTTCACTTCGATGCATGCGGATTTGGGAGTTAAGTCCTAAATGCCCCCTGTTGAACATAATGTGCACTATAAAGGGTGTAAAAGCCATTATTCCTTATCTTAATGAAGTGCACATCAGTAGAGATTTGGGAGCTGTATCCTAAACGCCCCATACTGGATATATAGTGCACTGTGTAGAGTGTAAATGCTCTTATTTTGTGCACTTCTATAGGAACTTGGGAGCTGTATCCTAAATTGCTCCCAACCAGACATATAGTGCACTAAATAAGGTGTAAAAGCCTTTATTTGATACCCTGTTATAGTGCACTTCTACAGGAATTTGGGAGTTATTTCCTAAATTTCTCCAAACTGGGCATGTAGTGCACTAAAAGTGTGTAAAAGCCCTTATTTATTGAGATTGTAGGATATATTATGTCATACCCTATGTAGCGTACTTGTATATGGATTTGGGAGCTTCAGTTGAACATATAGTGAACATCATAGGGTGTCAAAAGCTTTTATTTTGTACCCTAGTTTACTTCAATAGGGATTTGGGAGTTGAGTCCTAAATGCCCCGTACTGAACATATAGTGCACTAAAAAGGATGTAAAAGCCCTTATTCTACACATTAATATAGTGCACTTCAATAAAGATTTGGGAGCTGTATCATAAATGTGCCATATTGGATATATAGTGCATTATGAAGAGTGTAAAAGTCCTCATTTCATCCCCTAATGCAGTGCACTTGTATATATTTTTGGGAGCTATATTCTGAATCCTCCCTATTGGACCTAAGTGCACACCTTAGGATGTAATAGCCCTTAGAAGTCCTAATCCTAAATATCCTATGTAGTGCACAAATATTGTGATTAAGGAGCTAAATCCCAAATGACTTTTCAACTAAAATATAGTACACTACATAGGGTGCAGATTACATTAATTCTTACCACATATAGGGGATGAGGGGCCTAAATCCCAAATGGCCTTCTATTAGAAATAGTGTGTAAAACATACATAGAGTGTAAAAGTGTTTTGTAGTGCGTGTTGACAGTATAAGGAGGAGAGATCCAGATCCTAATTGGGTATATTGTAGTCTTGTGCAAGGGTTCCTGAACTTTTCCAGGGCAAGGCCCCCCAAATGGCATTAACATTTGACCAAGGCCCCCCTTTTGCAAGATGTCTTTAAAACACATTAAAAATACAGACTTCTGAATATATCCCCAATTTTTTTTTATTAATAATTACATCTTTACATTACATTAGGAATTGATTGTGTGTGTGTGTGTGTGGTTGTCTAAAGAGTGAGAATTTATTTTTCACACCAAATTGTTGAGTCCCCCCGGGCGCCCCCTGGCGGCCCCCACTTTGAAAACCACTGGTCTAGTGCACTACACAGGGTGTAAACGTCTTTATTTCATACTCTAATTTAGTGCACTTCTGTTGAGAGTAGGAAGCTGAGTCCTTAAAGTCTATTTATTGGACATATAGTGCACTACATTTGGTAAATAAGAAAGGCTTTCTACACCCGTAGAGATTTAGGTCCCCTTGTTCTCTGTATAACTAAATAACGTCTTCTATAAGTCTAAACACACTAACTGTCCAAGACTGGGCATTCAGGATACAGCTCCCAAATCCATACACAAGTGCACTATATTACAGTTATTATTTCGCGCTCGCAATTTTTCAGAATGACCGCAGATTTGGGCCGAGAAGCCACGTGATGTAATGTCATCACAACGCGCATTCACCCAAAGCCCTCTTCGATTCACATGTGTCGAACATACATATACATACATACATACATACATACATACATACACACACACACACACACACACACACACACACACACACACATATATACATGTATATGTATATATATATATATACACACATATATATACACGTATATATATACACATATATATATACGTATATATATACGTATATATATATATATATATATATATATATATATATATATATATATATATATACATACATACACACACACACACACACACACACACACACATATATATATATTATATATATATATATATATATATATATATATATATATATATATATATATATATATTAAAAAAGGCTCTTTTACCAACAAACATTATTGCAAATTTTTTGTTCAGTTGCAATTTCGCAAATTCAACTACAGCCCCGATTCCAAAAAAGTTGGGACGTTGTATAAAATGTAAATAAAAACAGAATGCAATGATTTGCAAATCTCATAAACTTGTATGTTATTCACAATAGAACACAGAAAACATATCAAATGTTTAAACTGAGGAAATCTTCTATTTGAAGGAAAAAAGAAAGGTAATTTTGAATTTCATGGCCGCAACACATCTAAAAAATTAAACAGCTGGAGGTTAATTGGCAACAGGTCAGTAACATGATTGGGTATATAAAGAATATCTTAGAGAGGCAGGTCTTACTGACCTGTTGCCAATTAACCTCCAGCGCTGTTTCTTTTTAGTAACACTTACTTTTCCAGCCTTTTGTCCTCGGCTTTAGTTTCATTCTGATGTGCTTATGGTCTAATACTGCATCATGTGTGCCCATGTTTGCATTGCTTTAACCCCTCTCTGTAATTCCCGCCTTCTCAAACACCGATTGGTGGATTATAAAAGGCTCGCAGCAACTATTGGCCAAATTCCTGCCTCTGAACCATTAACCTACTGTCAGTTTGACAATAGCAGCAGATGCCAGCTGTATTGAGTCGAAACAACGCCCACGGCCATATAAGGTCATTTTTTATTTCATGTTATCACATCGCTTCGTATTACACGGTCATTTAAATGTATAAATGATGGCAGAAGGTTCACTCGTGGCATCTGATATTTTAATTTTATTCCATGGACATTCAGAAGAATGTAGGGAAAAATGTAAAACGTGGGCAGAGTGAAAATAATTTGATTTATATATATTTATGCGATGCTAATAGCGTGTCTTTTTCAGTGTATTAAAGTCTACATTCATAGTAACACTGTTTTTGTGATATAAGCTTTGGTGATATAATGTTACCAGCACCAGGGACAGTGTTTATTTATTTATTTATTTATTTATTTATTTATTTATTTATTTATTTATCATAAACAAATCCAAATATTGAACATGTTTTAAAGCTCTAAAATAAGCTCTAAATAAAATTATTTTAGATCGTATCGCTTTTCTCTGGACTTTATTTACATATCTGACCTTGAAGTCATCCAAAAATAATCAGATTACATTACTTTCATATTGTGTTACTTGGATTACGTTACTGAGGACATTTTTTATGAAGTCATTTGTAACTGTAACTGAATATATTTTTAAACCCTGGTTATTAGTGTCCCGATATGTAGTGAGCCAGGGTCCTACGTTATATACCTATTCACGACCTACTGAACTAAAAAGCTGACTGAGACTACAATCCAGAGTTTTATGTTGTAGCGACTTGAAAAGGTTTTCGAGAACTTTTATTTTGCTGGATTCCACAACCGGAAGTTGGAGTTTATTTCCGGTTAGCTTTAGCCTGCCGGTCATTCATGTAGCTTTTTGTGTTGTTATAAACATTCTATTATATTAATTATATATCTTTAAAAAAAAAAAAACAATTACAGAGTAATAAGTTTGCGGTTTTGTTTATGCGAAACTCGGAATATTATTATTTTTTTTCATTTTGAACGGTAAAGTAGAAAACAACCAGAAAAGACACTCTTCATGTGTTTATAAACTGCTGCAGCTAGCATAGATATATCTGGATGAACTAAATTCAGCTTGTTTTGTCATTTAGATCCGTGAATAAATCAGCCAGACTGGTAGATATACAGACAATAATGAATAGATGGATTGGAATTGAAATAAGGTTGAATACTAAATGACTTGTTAGGTGTTAGTGCACTACACAGGGTGTAGAAGGGCAAGGGCACTTGATTAGGGAGGGAGGGATGTGTAGAAGTGTTTCTCAATCCTGATCTAAAATGTGTTACGGGTTAGTTACAGAATTGAGAAACATTGCTGTATTGTTAGATTAATGGGGCTGAATGCCAAATAGCTGTCTAGTGACTGTGTAGTGTACTACATAGGGTGTAAAAAGCACAGTTTCTCACTCTGAAGTGCAATACAGAATGATATAGAGAGTGAATTGTGTGGAGGTCTGGGAAAACCCATCGCGTGTCACTGCAGCTTAATTTGGAAGAAAAAAAACAAAACAGCAAAAATGACAATAAAAAGAAAATTTCGCAAGTAGGTTAGGTGACAGAAATGTAGAAAGGCGTCTTTCAGTTTTCGTCCCCTTTCACTTCTGATGGAAACTCGATTTTAGACAGATCAGGGCATTCTGTCGTTTTCCGAACTATACCGCTAACTATATCCGCGTACGTCCTGTGTATATTTTTAAATCTGTGCTTTTGTGATGATGCGTCCCGCAGCCCGGCGTGTGTCATGGCCGACCCGGCGCGCGTGAAAAACGAACCAGGAATTGACGTCGCGACCGCAGAGCATGTTCGGCAGGATAAAAACGCAGGTGAGGGTTCAAGCGGAGGAACCGCGGCTTCGGAGACGACAACGGATCAGACCAATGTGAAACAGGAGGACAAAGTGGTGAGCCGTGACCCTGTACACAACCCTGTATGACAACGACACACACAAGAACAGTGACTGTGTTTACATGTACAGCAGCAATCTAATTATTGACCTTATTCTGAATAAGACAATATTCAGATTAAGGTGTTTACATGAGTCTCTTTTAGAATATTCCTTTCACGTCCCTGTGTTGCATGTTATAGAACATAGATGGATTAACGGCACACATCATTACGTCCCACGCCGTCCGACGTTCCCTCCAGAATTTCACGTATCGACATACAGTTGGTCTTCGTTATGGAACCGTATACGGTTTTGGGTGTTTTTATTTTTAATTTTATGAAAGCTTCAAATGCGTTTAATTATTTGTCGTGCTATACGTGCAAATAGATGACTGCTTGAAGCTGTGGGCTGCGTCCCAAACCGCGTACTTACCTATTCTATAATTCTGAAACACTTGTATTTCGCCTACTTTATAGTAGGTAAGTACGCGGTTTGGGACGCAGCCGTGCTGTCTTGTTTGCCGTCAGACAGTTGCGCACTGCCGTGTGTGTACGTGTCCTGTCCCAAAATGTGGTGAAAACTCTCAGACGACGTTAATAGTGTGATTAAGGTGTGTACATGTCTGTAACGCACGTCGATAATGCGACTAAAACAGGAATACTCCACATGTCTCGATTCCATTTGTGTTTACTTCGAGTATGACTTTATCGTCGTAAGACGAGTATCGTCTTAATCGGGTTCATATCAGATTATTGCTGTCCATGTAAACGTATGTGAGCGTAGGAACGGTTATTTCCTTCCCTAACCGTTTACCCCTTCCTCTGTAGGGCGTGGCCAAGGAAGTGTCGGGAGGAGACGAGGACGACGAAGGACACTCGAGCGCTCATCCTCCGGCTGC
The DNA here is from genome assembly GCF_001660625.3 of Ictalurus punctatus. Taxonomy (NCBI): domain Eukaryota; kingdom Metazoa; phylum Chordata; class Actinopteri; order Siluriformes; family Ictaluridae; genus Ictalurus; species Ictalurus punctatus. Next base: position 22,957,976 of record NC_030430.2, read on the forward strand.
GAAAAAACCGAAAGTGGAGCCGGAGAAGAAGAAGGAGAAGAGACACAAAGTGGACGAAGACGAGATCCAGAAGATGCAGTGAGTCTTCTTTTGTGAGCTCAGACGCTCAAAGTCCGCACGATATCTTTCTAGCCGGCTACATTTTCTACGAACCTGGATGTCTGTGCTACGTGATCAGTTCCTTAACTATCTGATGTAAAATGCTGATAAATTAATAACGGTAAATGTTTAGCGTTTTGAATATAAACAATTAAATCACGTGTTGTATTAATTTATCAGCATTTAACATGAGATATTTAAGGAACTGGTTAAAAGTCAACGTTGTGTATACGTGAATATAATATAAAGTAATGCTTTATATCTGTAGCTGGCGTTATAACGGCTGCTTGCAGGATCTCGTCACTTTTCTTAATGATTTTATTTCCTTCCTCTACCTGAAAATGCTTCAGCGTGTCTTCTAAAGCACCCGTTTTGCGTTTTTTGATGAGGGAAGTGTTTAATATCTGGGGCAGGGTCACTGACTGAATACAACACGTAGCACCAATCCAACACTGAGACGGAGAAAAAAACTCAGACATGATATGTCACAGATAGGTCTACAAACAAAAAGCAGCCTTATAACGGATTATTTAGCTTGGATATTAATCAACGAAGTGTGTGTGTTGTGTAGAGTGTTGGTGTCTTCGTTCTCAGAGGAGCAGCTGAACCGGTACGAGATGTACAGACGCTCGGCTTTCCCTAAAGCAGCCATTAAAAGGGTAAGAGAAACACTGCTTTATCATCAGAAATCACCAGTGGTAAATTATATACACCACCGGTCAAAAGTTTGTGGACACTCGACTGAAACGTTTCTCATGATCTTAAAAAGCTTTTGATCTGAAGGTGTGTGATTAAATGTTTGAAATCAGTGTTGTAGGATTTGGATATTGTTTGACCAGCACTACTATCAGAACTGGCGTATACAGAAAGTTCTGACCAATCAGATTCGAGAATTCAACAACACTGGAATAATAATAATTTCTTATATTATTGAATGTATTTAAATGTAGATCTTACTTTCAGCTTATTCAGTCCATCACGGGATCTTCTGTGTCTCAGAACGTCGTCATCGCCATGTCCGGCATCTCGAAAGTGTTCGCCGGGGAGATTGTTGAAGAAGGTAAGCTTTATTTAACAGATAGGAGTTGAAATGTAACTCTGGTTGTGTTTGTGCTCCTGTTAACCTGTGTGTGTGTGTGTGTGTGTGTGTGTGTGTAGCTCTGGATGTGTGTGAGAAGTGGGGAGACACTCCTCCTCTGCAGCCCAAACACATGAGGGAGGCGGTGAGGAGGCTGAAGACCCGGGACCAGATCCCCAACACCAAACACAAACGCATCCTCTTCAACTAAACACAGCCATTTGTAATATTTAGCGCCCTCATCTGGCCCTGAGGTGAACTGTTCTCAAATGAAAACACTCACTGGTGAATCTGGGTGCTTTGGGAGTTGGCGTTTTGTTTTGTTTTTAAAGAAAAGGAGTAGAATTGAGCAGACTGGGACTGGCCTCATTTCAGGGCCAGAAAAAAATGTAAGCAGAAGTCTGAGATGAAGAAACTAGCATGCATGTTCTCCTCCATGGAAATATTGCAAATCGTTGCTTTTCTAAGATATCTTTAAATGTTGTATGATAATTAGAGGTCTTGAAACACTTTGAAATGTTACAAACTGCACCTTTAACATTTTGGCTATCGCCTCACGCCAATGCTGCATAGTTAACGAGTGAGCGGAGTCATGTCATGCTAACTAGCTAGCATGCTCATTGGATTTTAGCCAGCAGAGTCAGCCCTGATCTAACATACTTTACTAAACAAATGGAACAGCTCTTAGGATAGCTAATGGGACTAAATCAAGGGAATTGGACAGAGAGTATTGGATCACGTCCCTACACACCTGCTGGCATTGAACGTCTCATTCAGAATATACAGGTGTGTAAAGAGATTTTAAGATTGGTAGAATTTAGTGTTGCTTTTCCCTGTACATACTGCTTCAGCTTCAATCCTTGTGTTCAATGCATTTTAGTTTAAATAAACAGTGTATGTGTTTGTAAAGTGGCTTTTCTCTCTTATACTGACAGATTTAACATGCACCTTAACAAATCAAAAACGCAACAGTCCGTTCAGACAAACAAAAACGCAAAAGAGAACCAGAAAACGCAACAAAAACGCAAAAGAGAATCGGAAAACGCAGCAGAGAATCGGAAAACGCAACAAAAAGGCAGCAGAGAATCAGAAAACGCAACAAAAATGCAAAAAAAAATCAAAAAAGGCAACAGAGAATCGGAAAACGCAACAAAAACGCACAGAGAGTCAGAAAACGCAACAAAAACGCAACAGAGAATCAGAAAACGCAACAGAATCGGAAAACACAGCAGAGAATCAGAAAATACAACAGAATTGGAAAACGCAACAAAAAGGCAGCAGAGAAAAACGCAACAATCAGAAAAACACAAGAAAAACCCAACAGAGAATCAGAAAAAAAACGCACAAAAATAAAACAAAAAACATCAGCAAATTCAAAAACACAAGCACATGAAATAAAAACAGAAAGGGGAGGTCCTTACTGACCATCACATGATTGTTGCTGTTCGTGAAAACATTTTAAAGTTCCTTACGATGTTCTGGTCCACTCGGTGGATTCATTTTCTCTTCCTGTAAACATCCTCATCCCGTGGTCTATCCGACTGACGTGTGCTTCAGACAGTCAGCACCGAGCTTGTGATGTTTGAGTTAACTGTAGATGAGCTACGGGGAAGCTTCCACATACCGAAACAAAACGCAATCGCAGTGAAAGAATGAAATATAAAAACACAAACTGTCGTATGTTGCTCGAACACCTTTTCAGTGGAAAAACAATCCGCAGGTTATTGCTGGTGATTTAACGTCAGCGTACAGAAAATCCAAACACACACACACACACACACACACACACACACAACATTTCTGATCTTTGAGTCAAATTTTATTCATTTCATGTTACTTTTTTTTTTTATTTAATCTTCCACATACAGTCATGGTTCACGGAACCAAATTTCCCCCCCTGAATAAGTAAATACCCAATGACAATATAAATATAAAATGACGATCTGAACACTCTTATAAGATCTGAGACACGTCTCAGGTCTGACGGGATCTGTAAGATGGTGCGAGTGTCCATCTGATGAGTTTTAGTGTATTAATGAGGAATCAAACACACCTGATGTCTCTGGGTCGCGTCCCATTTTGCCAGGGTTTTCTAATCTTACTCCTGGCCTTGTTCACGCCAAGGTTATTAATGACAGGACTGTTTTAATACACGTCTGAGAGAGCCTTGAAAGTTAAAGTAGCGGGAGAAATTCAGGTCTGCTCCTGACTTCTACTTTCTAGTTAATCTAAATGTCCTCATATTACAATATTATTAAAAAGAAATACATTAACCTGCTGGTGCAACTGAACGGGGGGGGGGGGGGGGTCGCGTTACAGAGTCATGGCCGCGTTTGATTCTCTCGTTCCGTCGCGTTAGAGTCACCGCCGCGTTTGATTCTCTCGTTCCGTCGCGTTACAGAGTCATGGCCGCGTTTGATTCTCTCGTTCCGTCGCGTTACAGAGTCATGGCCGCGTTTGATTCTCTCGTTCCGTCGCGTTACAGAGTCATGGCCGCGTTTGATTCTCTCGTTCCGTCGCGTTACAGAGTCATGGCCGCGTTTGATTCTCTCGTTCCGTCGCGTTACAGAGTCATGGCCGCGTTTGATTCTCTCGTTCCGTCGCGTTACAGAGTCATGGCCGCGTTTGATTCTCTCGTTCCGTCGCGTTACAGAGTCATGGCCGCGTTTGATTCTCTCGTTCCGTCGCGTTACAGAGTCATGGCCGCGTTTGATTCTCTCGTTCCGTCGCGTTACAGAGTCATGGCCGCGTTTGATTCTCTCGTTCCGTCGCGTTACAGAGTCATGGCCGCGTTTGATTCTCTCGTTCCGTCGCGTTACAGAGTCATGGCCGCGTTTGATTCTCTCGTTCCGTCGCGTTACAGAGTCATGGCCGCGTTTGATTCTCTCGTTCCGTCGCGTTACAGAGTCATGGCCGCGTTTGATTCTCTCGTTCCGTCGCGTTACAGAGTCATGGCCGCGTTTGATTCTCTCGTTCCGTCGCATTAGAGTCATGGCCACGTTTGATTCTCTCGTTCCGTCGCGTTACAGAGTCATGGCCGCGTTTAATTCTCTCGTTCCGTCGCGTTAGAGTCATGGCCACGTTTAATTCTCTCGTTCCGTCGCATTAGAGTCATGGCCACGTTTAATTCTCTCGTTTTCTCATGTAATGTCCACGTGTAATCATCGTGTTATTGATTCACGGCTTCACTTAATTATCTTGTTCCCACATGTTATTCCTTTTGGCTACACGTGCATAATTATCCCATTTGCTTGCATTACTAAGCAGTGTCCACATTTAATTACAGCTCGTTCTCATGCGTTAAGTTGTGGTTACACTTACGTAGATCATCTCGTTCCCCCGTGTTATTAAGTCATGATTCCTGTTCACACTTCTTTACTAAGTCATGGCCATGCATTAGTTTTTATTAAAGTAGGGATGTTACCTGTAGGGGTCTGTAGAAATAAGACTCGGGGACAGACTGTAATTGTTTGTTTTTTTTGACTATACCGTAACAGAATTTACATTTTGAAAATTTAAACATGAAATGTTACAGGAGACCACCCAATTGTATGCCAAGTCTATACAGACAGGACACGTCCTAAAATCCCCAAACTATGTCTATATGTCTAAACTGGGCATGGAGGAATAATTCAGTTATACAGTAGATTGCAGTATGTTGAGCACACACACACACTGCACTGTATCATGGATGTTTAAAAGTAACGTCACGTCCTCTGGCATTTCATTTATCTGCATTTAGCGCGCTGCCTGGCTCGAGAGCACCCTAGATCCAGCCAGTTACATTCTGCAGCATAATGACAGCAGTCTTCTGTTTTTCATCTGATTGATTAATGAATTCATTATTTTCCAACGCTAAACAGGGACGAAGTGAGCATGCAGGGCGGACAGCGGTTTGGGACGAGGCCACAGAGGCGGCGTATCTGCACCATCGGCGAGATGAAATGAACTTTAGCAGGAAATCGATCTTAAAGTGAACTGAACGGTTCATGACCTCGATCATACGCACAAAAAGACTACAACTACAAAAAAAAAATAATAATAATAATTAAAAAAATAATAATAATAATAATACTACATTGCAAATTCATACAAACGACAGGAGACTGGGCTGTGTCCCAATCTAACACAGTGCATCCTAAATCAAACCCATGACACTGATATACACACTGATACATACACAGTAGTGCACTTGTGTAAAATATCAAGTATGATCATGCATAAAAATGTTTACGATAAAGAAACACAAAAAGAGCTTATCTTGTTAGATCTTGTTTTTGCTGTGTGTTTCTCTTTCAAGGTGTCCAGTATATACAGGAGCAACCCCACACACACACACACACACACACACACACAATCTCTCTCATGTGGAAGACCATTTACATTCTTAAATGCTTACAAAAATGCTACACTTTTCACACTGTAGATGTGATGGTGTGCCGCGAGAAATGAAATCATTCTAATGTTAATGTCACCATGTGTCTAAGACCGAGTACGATGTACGCTGCCAGTCAAATGGGTTGTTTTTTTTTAAAACATGTGAAGGTTTATTTTTTAAAACCCACTATTGGCTATTAAATAAGAGAGATGTAGTTTCCTTTTGTATTTAAATCTGTCTTTAAGGACTGTCATTGTCCACGCTCAGACAAGCTGAGATTTGTCTCCGTTGAACAGTGGACTAGTTCAACACACAGACTTCATGTACGAACCGTAATGAACTTTCTTTTACTTTCACGCTCTCCGTCGTTACCCAGATGAGGACGGGTTCCCTTCCGAGTCTGGTTCCTCTCAAGGTTTCTTCCTCTTAACATCTTAGGGAATTTTTCCTCACCACCGTCTCGCTCAATAAGGATAAATTCACACACTTTAAATCTCTATCCTGTGTTGATATGTTTCTGTAAAGCTGCTATACAAATCAAATTGAACTGAAATGAAGTCTTACGGCTGATATTAGACAGTATCGAACCATAGGACTGTCGGAATCGTGTCCGCTCTCCGGTCCCGTGGCTGCGGCCCTAATCGACCGTGACGCGAACGTGTCGTGTGCTATGAGCGTCTCCGGATCAGCCTTTTCCGGATAAATCTAGATTTCGTTTCCGAATAAGAAAATAAAAGGTCACATTTCTTACTTAGGTTTTCTGATTGTATGCTACGTTTAACTAAAAATGTTAATACAGGGTGCTCAAAAACGTTTAACTGGCAGTGTGACGTATGTGGAACATTTCTCACCAACCCTATTCCCAGCATGTTTTAGAGCAGAGCTGTGAAACGTCCGAGCTTGTCTCTTTTATTCCACTAGGGGGCAAAATAGAGCAATAAACACAGGGCTGTGTAATAATGTTTCATTAGCATAAAAACAAAGCCCTGACTCTGTAACCATGAGTGCGTCTCAATAAGCTCCCTGGGTGGTGAATCAGTACATCGTGTACACGGGTTCGAGCGGCAGTAAGGACACGGTCTCACTGCACATCGTTACACCGATGACTCGCCGATTTCCGGGGACGTGACTACATCCTCGCGTTGTAAACCGTCAGCACTTCCTGACATTATACATCATATAAATGTTAGCTTAAAATCACACGCGATTCTCTCATGCTGCATCGCTAACTGTAATCGTAAAGAGCTGGGATTCCCATCCCTGCTTGAAATGTTCCCTAAATGATTCAAGGAAACTTGTGAAATGGTTTCCCACGTCCTGGTTAAGGTCACAGGGTCACCCGAGGTCACCTGTAATCACCTTCGGATAGACCGAACATCCGTCTTTATAATGAAATGAACAAACACTGTATGTATTCATTTTCTATTACAGCAGCTCTGACAGTAGTTCCCACTGTAAGCCAGGCTCACGTGTACGGCGACAAAGTGACCAGAGACCTTTCGTTTTCTACTAGAGACTTCCGGTGACCGTAGGCGACTAGATGTGGGCGTGTCCAGTGACGCGACAAAGTGGAGAAAAGTTTAGCTTTATGCCAATTTGGAGCGACTCGGTGCAGCGACTACCGATGGGAGCGAAGACGCACGTGTGCACGTGATCCGTGATCTCTCATGCTGACTGCGAAAACGGGTTTCTTGTCAAAACTGATCGATGTTCCTACGGAAACCAGTAGACTTCATTGTACAGCGACTGGCGACTCGCTACGTTAAAATTCCTGTACGGTACACGTGTGAACGTAGCATAATATACATTATCGATTCTATAGTAACAGCTTACACGCAGCGTCTCACGTGATCTAAGACGGATTAAATAAAAAAAAAAAAACGGATTAAAAAAAGAGAAAGTGTTGTTATTTAACATGGCTAAATGAATAGACGTCGATAAGGTGACGTTTTTCGTCAAGGATATGTTCGTTTAACATACGGGTGCATCTCGAAAAAATTCGAATGTCGTAGAAAGGTTCGTATTTGTCCCGTAAACTCATTAAAAAAAGTGGAACTTTCGTATATTCTACATTTATTACACGTAAATTGGAATATTTCAAACCTTTTTTTGTTTTAATCTCGATGATTACGGCTTACAGCTCACGGAAATCAAACATCCAGCAACTCAAAATATTCGCATAAAGAATTTATAATACAGAAATGTCGACCTGAGAAGAGCTCTAATCGGCTAATTGACTCGAAACACCTTTGCGGAGTACATGAAAGTTCCACTTTATCCATTAACTTACGGGAGCGGGAGAAGAACCAATTTTTCCACGATATTCGAATATTTTTGAGACGCACCTGTATAAGGAAGGAGTCTCCGATATCAGCGCTTTGTACGCGCTCAGGAAACGTTCTGGTTCTCGGTAACGTGACGAGCTGTGTCTGTTTCCTGATGTATTAACTTGTTTATAGCGACTATAACGTAAGGGATAACAGGAACTAATTTGATTGACGGTACATTAAGCGTGATGTTGATTGATTGATTAATCGACCGAGGAATAAAACGCTTCGGGATGTACCGTTCTAGGAAAATTACCCACTTCAGCGTGATAAAAGCGTCTCACCACCACCACTCCGTCGTGTCTTATTCCTCACCTATACACTTATTAATCTACGGATGTCGGCGCTAACATGGCGTTGAGGGCTGAAACGCGGAACCTCGGGAACACAAGGCGGCGCCGCTGGTTATCTGCCTATACGCCTTGCAGACATAAACAATAAAGTAAACTTATTTACACTACACCATCCGCTCCAACCTTCCACCCGACTTCCCCGGCACTATAATTACATAACGGACCACTGAACACGTACGTATTACGGACATCCGGTCCGTCCCAAAACATTTTAACACCTAATACCTTTACACTTGATTCTAAACAGCTTCGGGAGAGACGGAGTCGAGCATGCAGATCACGTCAACACCTCGAGGTGCGTCACATTTTCAGGTTTGTGCAAATCAAGTAAAAAAATTATAATAATAAAATTAAATAAAAGAGAACTAATCCTTCTCACACACACATGTACGTACGTCCAGTACCAAAACATCATTTAAAAATAAATACTATACTACAAATAAAGCATGCAAGCGCTGATAATCGATTAATGATACACTGTGATATTCATCACACGCAATAGCACTACCGTGGTCTTGCTAAAAGTATTTAGCGTTTATGGTTGTGTTCTAATTAGCACTTTTTACAAAACCCACCACACTACACACTGCATTTGAGGATATTAGGAAAGAAGTCCAGTGTGGGATGTATGTGTAAAAAAAAAATAAATTCTGAATGTTGCTTAGATTTTATGAACCGTGATGAAAGGTGGCGTGGATATTTTGTGGCGTTTTTCTGGCACAAGCAATAAGTGTATGTTGGTTTGACAGTGTGTGTGTGTGTGTGTGTATTATACAATTCCCTATAACTCAAATCACACATGTACCTGATGTAACACACCCCCCTCCCACCCCACACACACACGCACGCACCGTGCAGATGAAATAAGACTGAGGTCCACTGCTGTGTTCTCTCCTCTCACACTCTTCTCATGAACACACACCCACACACACACTCTGCAGTAATGCATCTCATTAGCAGCCTATACTAACTGTACCAGTCTATTTACAACAAAGTAAAAGAAGATGTGAAAATCAATATAAAATAACACTGTAATGGTCACTAGGTAACAGGAAGTAAAGCTCTTCATGGCACCTGGTTGTCAGTAGAGCAGGAAGAGGACGCAGAAGTTAACACTCACTCCTTCCACACACACGGATTTTGTTCTTGCATTTGAACCATGACCTCTGACCTTTGCCCAATAGTGGTGTGAGGTCATAGAGTGAAGGACGGGTCGTATTTGCGGATTTCTTGTAAGAGACGTTCTCTGTCGGAGACGGCTGTGGAGAGGGCGGAGTGAACGTCAGCAAGCTCGGACTGAAGGGCTTGTACCTGAAAACACACACACACACACACACACACACACACACACACACAAGAAATAAAGTACTAAATTGTTCATCTGCTAAAGCTGTGAAAGTAAAGTGTGCCATAAAATGACTTTTGGTACATCAAGCAGGACATGAATCATTTAGGAATTCAGTTGCATGAGTCATTTAGACAAACGGTTCAAAGAATCATTAAGGAGTCATTTATCTAAATAGTTCCAAGCATGATTTAGCAAATCAGAGACAAGAGTCTTTTAGACAAACAGATAAACAAGTCACTTAGCCAAATATGTACGTACAGGAATCATTTAGCCGAACAGATTCAAGAGTCATTTAGCCAAACAGATACAAGAAACATTTAATTTAACAGGTCAAAGAATCATTAAAAAGTGATTTAGCCAAATACTATATATAGTATACCAAACAGATACAAGAATCATTTGGTCAAACAAAATCTAATGGTCATTGATCCAAACAGTCTAACAGGTCAAAGAGTCATTAAATAGTTTTTTTTTATCCAGTCAGATACAAGGATCATTTAGCAAATCAAGAGTCATTAAGCCTAACAGTTCAAAGAGTCATTTATCCAAACCGTTTCAAGAGTCATTTAGCGAATCAAGAAAACAGATACATAAGTATTTAGGCAAATGGTTCTGTGTGTGTGTGTGTGTGTACCTTGTCATCTCCTTCAGGTCCACAGCAGGCTTTGTCTCCTGATTGGCTGTCAGTGGCTGAGAGAGGAAAGGACAGAGATCTCAATAAATTACACACACACACACACACACACACACACACACACACACACACACGCACGCACGCACGCACGCACGCACACAGAGTACCCACGTCTGACTGTAAGCATGGTATCGTCCAGCCGCTCCAGAACTACACCATCTAGAACAAAGGAGACAGGAACAGACTGGGGGGCGGTGGGATATACACGGGGGCCGTCATCCTGAAACACACACACACACACACACACACACACACACACACACACACACACACACACACACACACAAGATAATCATGACTTCACCACTTAATCGGCGAATATGTTGTTATTCGTCACAAACACACGAGTTCCCTTAGAACTCCAACAGCTCCGCCCCCTCACCTTGAGCGTGATGCGGGTGTTGTGTACAGTGATTCTGATTGGCTGGGAGTCCGAGTTCAGCTCGTCCTCCATAAAAGGACCGAGTGTGTTTATTGTTGAGGTGAGTAGCTCGGCCTCACACCCACGCACACACACCTCAACGAAACCTGCACTCTCCGCCGCGCAGCAGTGACGCCCCGCCCCTGGCCCCGCCTCCACCCTCACACACACCTCCGGGGGGCGGGACACAGGGGATATCGGTGGAGAGGAAGCACCTGTAGAGGGGAGAGAGGAGATTGCTCTGATTCTGGGTTAGGGTAATGTAAAACTCTCCGTCTCTCAGCGCACGAGAGTGTGTCTGACCGTGTGTGAGTGTTTGTAGGTCCACCACTCGCTGGTTTCCCAGCTGCTTTGGCGTAACAGATTGAACCTCCATTGCCACCACTGCGTCCTGCGCGTGGAGCTCCATCAGAGAGCGAACAGCACGCAGAGACAGCAACAGCACACACACCTGAGGGAGAGAGAGAGAGAGAGAGAGCGAGAGAGAGAGAGACAGCTGCTGTAGTGATGTCATATCATAAAGTGTGTAGCTGAACTGAAGCTCCGTGCCGAGACATAAATGGCATAAAACCATTTGTAAATGGCAAAAACGTATATAAAACGTGTGCGTGTGTGTGTGTGTGTGTCTCACCATATCCTGAGACATGTCCTCAGTGCTGTGAGACAGACAGCTGCTCAGATCAGCCAAGGATCCTCCGTCTGTCCTCACTGAATGGATGGGAGTGCCGTTAGGACGAGTGAACTCTGAGACAGACAGACAGAAAGAGAGACAGACAGGAAAACAGAGCGAGACAGAGAAATAGTGAGAGGCAGACAGACAAGCAGAGAAAGACAGAAACACGTGCAGAGAGACAGACACAAAGAGAGAGACAGACAGACAAACAGAGACATGCAGAGAGAGACACAAAGACAGACAGACAGACAGACAGAAACACGTGCAGAGAGACAGATACAGAGAGAGAAGGAGGCAAAGAGGCAGGGTAAGACAGAGAGACAGAGAAACAGGCAGAGAGAGAGACAGAAAGACATGTAGAGACAGACAGACAGAGAGAAACAGAAACAGGCAGAGAGAGACAGACAGAGGCAGAGAGAGAGACAGATAGAGAGAGAGAGAGAAACAGGCAGAGAGAGACAGACACATGCAGAGAGAGACAGACAGACAGCGAGACAGAGAAACAGGCAGAGAGAGACAGACACAAAGAGAGAGAGGGACAGAGAGGTGTGTCTTAGTGCGTGATGTCAGAGATACAGCGAGGGTGATGACTGACGCAGTGATGATGTCATACCTGAGTCTGTGAGGATGACGAAGTTTTCGCTGGTGTCGCTGTCCAATGAGAGGCCATCGTCAGCCACGCTGGTGTCCATGACAACGCTGTCACAGGAATTCTGGGAAAGTGAGTGTCTGAGGGGTGGCAGACGCAGAGCGGAGTCGTCTGGTTCTCTACACACACACACACACACACACACACCAAATTAACACCCAATCCATATACACATTAAACCTCTCTCCACACACACACACACACACACACACACACACACACACATTGCGCATGCTGTGATGTGCTCATGTGGTTCTTACTTGCTCTGAGCGCTGAATATTTTGCTCATGGCAGAACTGCGGCTCAGGATGCTGAGAGCGTCTTTAGTGATGGACAGCGCCCCCTTGGTGAGGTCCAGGGAAGCGCTGAAGGCGTCTTTAGTCACGTCTTTTGTCACGCTGAGCGCGCTGGACAGCTCCCCCTCCAGGCTGACCATGGAAGTGTTCAGATTCTGCACGGTAGCCGGAGACGGTGAAACGACTGAGGTCACGACCCGAGATTCACCTCCCTGACCATTCGCTTCATCCAATCCCTCTTCGATAGCCTCACACGCCTCCTCGACATCCACAGGCCCCTCCCCTGCTCCATCACACTCACCCTCCTGCTGCTCCCTCGCTTTTTCCGTGCTTCCGACGATCCCGCTGTCTGGGCGTGATGGAGAGAGATCGGAGTCAGTCAGGCTTTGCGTATCGGTTTCCTCTGGCGCCTCATCTTCCGTTTTCCCGACGACGGGTGGAAGAAGCACGCCGAGCTCCAGCGCCTCCAAGAGGAGCGATACGCACGCTGTAGGAGGAGCCGCCGCCGCCGTCTTAGACTTTGCGCTCGGAAAGCGATTGAGGTCGGAGGCTAACCTGGCGAGATAATCCTTCATACGGAGCAGAGCAACGTACTGGTAATGACTGAGCCACATTCGGATCGGACTGATGGACTGAACCAGGAAGTGGATGGATGCTGACGGAGCGACGTGATTGGACGGTTTTGCGGCACCGTTCTCTGCATTCGTTAACGATCCCTCCTGGCTTAACGACTTCGTTAAAGCTCGCGCTCGGCACATCCATACGCACGCAGCGAACGGCTCCATGAACGGTGGCGCGTTGCCTCCTCGCCGCGCGCCCTCAAAACAACCTGCTACTCGGGACAGGCTGAGGCTCCACACGTCCAACGAAGACGAACGCGAAAGTGAGAGCGAGGGATCGGATTTTAGGAACGCCAGAGGAAGAGGGTGCAAGGTGTTCCGGTCACGAGGAAAAGGAGAGACCGGTGAGGCTCGGAAAAACGGCTGAGCGGAAAAATCCGAGAACGTGGACTCGAGGTCGGAGAAGGACGAGTGAGGAGAGTGATGGGTGTTGCTGAGAAATGCCTGCGAGAGAGTGAAACCCAGAGCGTGTGGACGATCAGCGTGATCCAAGATGGACGAGTCGAGAGGAATGATCAGCTGTGGAGAAATACAACAAACAATACAACGATCAGCAAGACAGGAAGATGAAGAGAGCGTCTTGGCTAGATGAAAGCGTTAGCCATAAAACGTCGAGGAACATGGATATTTTCAAAGACTTTTCAAGAGCTAGCATTCACGTCGTCTTGAGTACCTTCAGCTGCGTAGCGTCCACTCTCACATCCACGTGTTCGTCGCTCTTGCTGCTGTCCTGCAGGTGATAAAAAGCCTTCACCTGCTCCAGAGTCGTCAGCAAACCACGACAAAACACATACATCCACAACACACTCGCAGCGTCCACACACAGCTGCAGACCGTTCAGCTGACCGTACAGATTAGAGCAGGGCACTGCAGAGAGAGAGAGAGAGAGCGAGAGAGAGAGAGAGAGAGAGAGAGAGAGAGAGAAAGAGACAGAGAGAGCGAGAGAGAGAGAGAGCGAGAGAGAGAGAGAGAGCAAGAGAGGCAGAGACAGAGAGAGAGAGCGTGACAGAGAGAGACAGACAGAAAGAGAGAGACAGACAGAGAAAGAGAGAGACAGAGAGCGTGACAGGCAGAGAGAGACAGAGAAAGAGAGAGCGAGAAAGAGAGCAAGAGAGGCAGAGACAGAGAGAGAGACAGAGTCAGAGAGAGAGAGCGTGACAGACAGAGAGAGACAGACAGAGAAAGAGAGAGACAGAGAGAGAGCGTGACAGACAGAGAGAGGCAGAGAGAGACAGAGACAGAGAAAGAGACAAAGACAGAGACAGAGACAGAGAGAGAGAGAGAGAGACTTGTTTACCACTAATTTGTGGTTAACATGTTCATTTTAAAACTAGTTTGTGTTTAACCCTGTTTATTATTTTACTATAAAAATGAACCGTTTACTACAGCGCTAGCGCGTCGTTCGGCCCGTTCACTACAGTTGTGTCCTGGTTATATATTATTAGTAAAATTGAATTACTAGTTAATGCTAGTTAGTGTTTGTGTTCTCTGTGTTTCAGCCTGTTTAATGCCAGGATGTGGTTAGCCTGTAGCGACTTTCATCATGTACACAAAGTGAAACGTAATCACAAGGACAACGAGGGTTCTGTATCTAAGTCCTGTATCATCACATACAGACGGGAATAAAGATGAATAAATAAACAGAACAGTGAAATATCAGAGGTACCGGGTCCTGCGGCGTGGTGAGGGAAGTAATACTCGGTAAACTGCAGGTGGATGGCAGGCGTGTTCTCCGCCATGTTCAGCACTTTGCGGTTACACGATAAAAGCGACTGGGTTTTCTTGCCGTGACGCCCCCTGGTGGACACCTGAGACAACACAGAGACGGAGAACAGAGAGACAACAGAGAGACACCAGAGCACGGTTTCACCACATGGACTAACAGAGGAAGTGTGTGTCTCCTAGCAGTGAGTCACAGCTACAGCTGAGGTCCTTCTTTAGTTCTTCAGAAATTTGGAAAATTCCTGACATTTAAACATCTGTGTGAGTGTGTGTATGTGTGTAAAGCACCGCTGATGGCATCACATACACTGGAAGTGTGTGGGAGAGAGAGAGAGAGAGCGAGAGAGAGAGAGAGAGAGAAATAGACAGACAGATACATTTGAGATAGATATATGGATGGATAGGAAGAACAGAATACAGATAGACAGATAGATAGACAGGCAGACAGATAGATAGATACAGACAGGCAGCTGGATAGATAGACAGGGAAATAGACAGACAGATAGATAGATAGACAGACAGACAGGCAGCTAGATAGATAGAGAGACAGACGGATAAATAGATAGACAGAAAGACAGATAGACAGACCGACAGAAAAATAGACAGACAGACAGAGAGAGAGAGAGATAGCTAATAGTTGAAAACAATCCCTGTATGCTTGGTAGTAATCCCCTCTCATTTTTGTTCTGTCATACTTCACACTGTCTTTCTCTTCCTACTTTTCTCACCCTGCTAATCATCCCTCCATCTTTCCTGTGACCACAAGCTCTTTCACTTCTCTGTTCTTTTTGTGTTACCGTCACACCCAAGAAGAGACAGGTGGAGATAATATACAGCCACACAGACAGATAGACAGACAGGACATGAGACAGAGACGCTATTGAAAACTGGCTGGAAAAACAATTCGATATTATTATGGTGAGAAATAATGCAGAACTATAAAGGGGCGGAGCTACAAATCCTAAACCCCTGAAGAAAACTGCGTCTCCATCATGCTCCTGAAACATCTGATTATTTCACGAGTGCAATTTTGAAATGAAACCCATGACTGTGTGACTGTGTGTGTGTGTATATGTGTGTGTTGACAGAAACCTGGTGGATGTCCAGATCGTCCACACGGATCACCATACAGCTGGAGCGGAGTTTCTTTAAAGCCAAGCTTTCATCAGCGTTTGTGACGGACTCTCCATCTCCTAATGAACATCAAACAACTGGTGTCTTTTCATCGGTTCACAAAAACCTATATCACAAGTAATATTTCTCAGAGATAATTCTCAGCTCTGTCTTTCTCACTGTGTGTTTTTTTGGCTGGCGACTGTGTGTTGGGCTCACGAGGTTCAGATGGAGGTTGGGGAAATCCCGAGCTTTCGAGTTTCTTCTGAAAATCCTGTAGCAGTTTGGACGCCCACTGAGTGCGAGAGTCCAAAGCACTGCAGTAACGCTCCCAATGTCGACAACCATCGCCTAAACACACACACAATTTTTTGTCTAAAATAATTTATATAGACTATTAGGCTGAAATAAATGAAACAGGACAAGGTAAAAAAATTAAGAGTTGTCCCCATACACACTCACCTGGTCTGTGGAAGGGGTAGTAATCGAAGCCCAGTTTACGAAAGGTCAGCTGCATTGCACCCTGGGAGCCTGGAATAGGGGGTTCATCTAAAGAGGAAAGGTCAAAAGTCAAATATCTCAAGGCATCATTCATAAGGTCTGGGCTCTCAGTGGCCCCCATTAAATGCTTTTAATCAGTTTGGACTGGATAGGACATGTAGGACAGATGAGGCATGATGAGGCCAGGCGTGTTGGGGTGAGGCATGAAGAGGCCAGGCGTGTTGGGGTGAGGTAAATGAGGCCAGGCGTGTTGGGGTGAGGTAAATGAGGCCAGGCGTGTTGGGGTGAGGTAAATGAGGCCAGGCGTGTTGGGGTGAGGTAAATGAGGCCAGGCGTGTTGGGGTGAGGTAAATGAGGCCAGGCGTGTTGGGGTGAGGTAAATGAGGTCAGGCGTGTTGGGGTGAGGTAAATGAGGTCAGGCGTGTTGGGGTGAGGTAAATGAGGTCAGGTGTGTTGGGGTGAGGTAAATGAGGTCAGGCGTGTTGGGGTGAGGTAAATGAGGCCAGGTGTGTTGGGGTGAGGTAAATGAGGCCAGGTGTGTTGGGGTGAGGTAAATGAGGTCAGGCGTGTTGGGGTGAGGTAAATGAGGTCAGGCGTGTTGGGGTGAGGTAAATGAGGCCAGGTGTGTTGGGGTGAGGTACGATGAGGCCAGGTGTGTTGGGGTGAGGTACGATGAGGCCAGGTGTGTTGGGGTGAGGTACGATGAGGCCAGGTGTGTTGGGGTGAGGTACGATGAGGCCAGGTGTGTTGGGGTGAGGTACGATGAGGCCAGGTGTGTTGGGGTGAGGTACGATGAGGCCAGGTGTGTTGGGGTGAGGTACGATGAGGCCAGGTGTGTTGGGGTGAGGTACGATGAGGCTAGGTATGCGTGCTGAGGAGAGGTAACCGACCTGTTTCTGATGCTGAACTGTCATTGCAGATGTGCAGGTCAAGCCGAGAAATAAACGTGTGATACGATGACTCCTTCACATCATAAAGGTCGAAATACTGTGCTAATGTGTTGGGCGTTGCCACGGGAACCGGGTGTGGCTCTGGCCATGGTGGGCGGGGTCCAGGAGAGGTAGGGACCGTCTGAAACACAATTTATAGAAAACATTTTTTAAAAACGTTTGCGTGGTAGTTTAAAAAAAAAATAAATAAATAAAAAATTATTACGGGAACAAACCATTCCTGAACCAAGGGGCTGGATCAGCAAGCATGTATCTCGCATTAATGGATATTATAGAACCTAGAGTGGCTTAAACAACTCTCTTCTGATACCAAAAGTAAATACACCCCCCCAGTCCAGAAATACCAGCAGATGTAAGAAATGACAAAAACAGGTGACAGATAATAAAACGGTTTAAATTGTCGGTGATGAAGAACCTAATCAGTGACTGTGTGTGTGTGCGCACCTACCTCCATATTCTTCCTCTGCTTTGCGGATTTCTCCATAGCCTCACTCAGAGATTTAGCGTAATGGATGACAGCTTTAAGCTGAGAGTCGGTCAGAACCCACAGCAGGTCATCCAGGATGAAGAGCAGCTTCGACGCCAGGACATTACAGTCCTTCACCTGGCAGAAATAATAATAATACTGTAATAATAATAATGAACTGGAAGAGTTTTCATTTGTACTACCTTTAATTTGTACAATCTCGCAGTGAGGTAACCACTTTATAATCAAATATAACGAAATATAGAAGCAGGTTAAGTGACATTAAAGTGAACTATAATAACATGTCTATATGCAACAGCAAGCGGTTTATAATATCAATCTCCAGATATTTTCTAGTGACTTGCAGTCACACTCCTTCACTCGCACACTTGTGTGAGGGATTTGTGAAGGAAAGCCAACAAGGGCTCGCTGATAACCTAGAGCTGGTGTCTCACCGAACGATGCTAGGAGTGTATAACATACGCTACCGGTCAAAAGTTTGTGGACACTCGACTGAAATGTTTCTCATGATCTTAAAAAGCTTTTGATCTGAAGGCGTGTGATTAAACGTCTGAAATCGGTGTCGTAGACAAAAATATAATCGTGCCGACGTATTCGTTTCTTTCATTGGAAAACTAACATTTTATTTATAAAAATTATTATTTTTTTTTTTAAACGGACGACTCGGAGAGAAATATTTCCGAAAAGCAGCCGATTAGAGTCCGGCGTCGGTGGGAACTCCTTTAATCCTGTTTAAAAAGCATCTCGGGGAAATTCCTCGAGAAATCGCTCGAGAAAACGCTGAGAATACATTTCTGGGAATTCTAGGCGAAAAAGGCGTCGACTTTGAAGATGCTAAAATATTAAATTATTTTGGCTTTTTTATCACAACATAATTCCCATAGTTCCATTTGTGTTACTCCAGAGTTTTGATGACTTTATTATTATTCTAAAATGTGGGAAAAAATAAAGATAAAGAATGAGGGTGTATAAATTTTTGACTGGTAGTGTACCTTGTGTATTTGTGGGTTGGGTTTATGATGTTCAGGGCAAATTATTATTATTATTATTATTATTATTATTATTATTATTATTATTATAAGATATTACCCTGCGTTTAAGGGCGATCCTGATGCGCCCCTGGTTCGTGATGAGGCGTAGCGGTGTGTTCCCCAAATCCTGTTCCTCGCTCTCCATAGCGTCCGCTTCGATGCGCAAACTCTGCCAGTGAATTTCTTTAAAGGTCAGCACCTACAACACACACACACACACACAAGCACCTACAGTTAGTCTTTATGTTTTGTGTGTGTGTGCGTGAGAGTGTGTTTAGACGTTTATGTTTTATTCTGTGTGTGTGTGTGTTACCTCTCCTCTCTTAGGGTGTGTGATCCGTGTGTATCGGAGGTCACTCTTCTGCCACTTAGGGTTCAGACTGAAGCCCTGAAGTTGCCAGAGCTCGAAGGAGGCGTGAAACGCTTTGGACTTCATTTTAATAACGATGGAGTTAATGATGACCGACATGCCCTCCACGACCTTCTCCGCAAAGCCGTACTCACTACACACACGCACACGCACACACACACACAATTCATTTTCACTAAGCAGAATTTTATGGTGCATATAAACCAGAGTATACGGTATACGAGTTTAATATCAGTCCCAATGTAACAGACAGGACTACACGTCTTAACTGGTGTATTTAGTAGAAAAAGTGATTTTGGGGGGGCGGGGGAGGACAAAACAGTTCATCTCTGACCTTTGACCTGCAGTGATGGCAATGGGGGAGGGGCCGTTAGGTGGGCGGGGCTCCTCACATGTCATCATTTCTACTTCCACCTTGTCGAGAAACTATAGACAGAGAGAGGAGAGAGGAAGTTATTCAATTGTCCGTCTATCCATCAGTCAGTCTGTCTATCTGTCTGTCTGTCTGTCTGTCTGCCCACCCAGAACAGAGAAGCAAAACAGTCCACGTTCAAATAAAAATAAATAAATAAACAAACAAACAAACAAACAAATAAATAAATAACGCAAGGGATGATCATCAGAGCGAGAAAAAGAGGAAGAGACAGAGCGTGAAAGTGAGATTGAAGTATGACAAATACAAACGACAAAGAGAGAGAGGGGGGGATTCCCACCAGGCATATGGGGCTCGTCTTTAATTTCGTCCACTGGATCTGTAGAAGAGATCGTGTGAGAGAGAGAGAGAGAGAGAGAGAGAGAGAGAAACGTGTTAGTGTGAACACAGATACGCTCATATTAGATTACTTAAAGAAAGAATCGAACAATCAGCGTCAGATGCTATTCAAACGCTCCGAAGACGTAGATTTCGTTTGCGCGTATCCGTGTGAAGGTGAAGGGAATATTGTGAGACGCTGATGTTAGATGTGCGCGTGTACAGTACGGTGTACCGTTACTTTAAAAAAACCTTCACACCACACCGCTGTTTCGTTCTCGAAGCTACTCAAAAGGTGTGGGTTAATTCTTCAATAACGATAACTCTGACTGTAGTGCAGATGCAATTGAAATGAATGTGCTCGTTTTAATACACGTTATCGTTTCCATAGCAACAACTCGTTCACAGGGACTCGAATGAAGGATGCTCCAAATGATAAGAAGTTTCCACCATGGGGAAAGGGGTTTTTTTGTTGGTTTTTTTTGGATTTTGCACTTCCTGGTTTCTCTGGAACACGATAAGCTGTGGGTTTTTTTTTTTTGTCTTAATAAGGGGAAAAAACAGACCCTGGTTCCACGACCTGAAATCTCATTTTTAAACAACGTTTGGCATGACGCTGTGGTAGACTACACGTGGAATTCTAGCGTGTTATCCGGCCTCACTCTGATGGCGGCTTTGTTGCAGTAGACGCGGCTGATGGAGAGCCACGTAGGCAGATCCAGCATGTTCTGCAGAACCTCCTCGTCCAGCTCCAGGTTGGAGAGCTGACCTTCTCCCTTCAGCGTGCTCAGGTTGATCTTATCCGGAGACAGGTTCTTGGTAAACCTGTGACAGGGACAGAGCGAGAGGAATTCAAACTCGTATCACAGCCACTGCACCCTCAAATCCCATGATAAATAGGACACAGAGTATGACTGCTAGTATTGTGCAAGAGGAAAATTCAGAAGGAAGGGAGGGACGGAGGGAAGGAAGGAAGGAAGGGAGGGACGGAGGGAGGAAGGAGAGAGGGAGGAGGGAGGAATGAAGAAGGAAGGAAGGTAGGCGGAAAGAGGGGTAGTAAGGGAGTAAGAATGGCGAGGGAGGAAACAAAGAATGAAGAAGAAAGAAAGGAAGGATGGAAGGAAGGATGAATAGCAGAGAGGGTATTGAGGGAGGGAGGGAGGGAGGAAGAATGGAGCGAGGAAGGAAGGGAAGAAAGAAGAAGAAGAAAGGAATGAAGGATGGATAGCAGAGAGGGTATTGAGGGAGGAAGAATGGAGCGAGGAAGGAAGGGGAGAAAGAAGAAAGGAAGGAAGGAATGTAGGGAGGAAGGAGGGAGGGAGGTGGAAGAGGTGGAAAGAGGGATGACGAATGGAGCGAAGAAGGAAGGAAGGAAGGAAAGATAGGCGGGAGAAAGGGATCCAAGAAGGGGAAGAAGAAAAGAAGAAGAAAGGTGGGAGGGTGGAAGGAAAGAGGACGAAGAGAGCGAGGGAGGGAAGAAGAAGGGCAGAGGAAGGGAGAGAAAAAGGAAGAAGGGAAGAAGGAGAGACGGAAGGAGTCGCTGTTGAAGGAAGAAGAGGGTGAACAAGGAAGGACTGAATGAAAGTCGGAATAAAGGAAGTTTTAAAAACTCCTCTACCCACTCTAACATTTAAAACTCTTTCTGCACCGGGTGTTTCGGTTTTCTTCTTTAAACCGAAGTTAAACACGCAACACCGATCCTGCAGTACAGCGGTCCGTGTGAGCGCTTCGACAGCGAAACCTCACAATACTCTACATCGCCATTGTGTACGCTGACCTGAGACCACAACACACTCGCTTTGGCACCGTTCCTTCTGCTTACCAGTGTGTTCGGGGCTGGACTGAGTAACCCGTCTCCCCCACGGCCTCGTCTCATCACCTGCACCACAACTCGGCCTCTCGCTCACTTCCTCTCTAAATAGCCGACCTCTGTTACAGTTGGACAGAAGCTGAGCCTTTCACAATCATTGCGCCTTTCGCACACACACACACACACACACACACACGAGTGTGTATCAGATCAGATTTGTTCAACGGTGAGACCTCGGTTTCCTTCAGACGCTGTACATCTGCTCGCTAACTCGCCTCCCGAAATAACTGGACGAGGTGGAGGTGAAGAACTCCATTGTTATCTCACTTACACCACATTTACAGACCTGTGTTTAAACACACACACACACACACACACACACACACACACACACTAAACAAGTTATGTTATATGCTATATATTAACATCGACTGAATTCTAATAAACCTCCTGTTAGTCTCACGTTCACTCTCCACAAACAAAAACATTTCCACGTCATCTCTGAACATCAAACTGGTCATATATAGGCCAAATATAAACCTTTTTTTGATATTAACTCAAACACTAACTACATATGAAATATACTACTCTACTAATATTTTTCTGTGCAATATGTAGCAATATATACACCTTTGTACAACTCATATTCCTTCTACAACGGTGTACTGGCCCTTTAATTCAGAACGAGCAGCCCTAGTAGCGTGGGGGGCGGGGGGGGGGGGGGGGGGGGGGACTCGTTTAACCGCTGCAACGGTAAAATTTTTTGCAGTGCAGAGATTACAAAATGCAGTTTTGTCATCATTCCACACAAGAGACATCATCTTTACGAAATCAATGTGTTTTCCCGCCCTCTTTTGATTTACAGGATACAATCGGCCTTGATCATCGGATGTTTTTAAACTATCTAGTAGAGATAAACAAGTCACGTCAGAGTGGCCACAAACAAGTCACGTGATAGTAGCTATAAGTCACGTCATAGTTGCTGTAAGTCAGGTCAGAGTAATGATAACGAGTCTTTAGTCTCACATATACAGTACAGCACAGTGAAATTGTTTTCTTCATATACCCCAGCCTGTCAGGGGTCAGAGTGCAGGGTATATGATACAGCACCCCCTGGAGCAGAGAGGGGGCCTTGGCAGTGCTGGGGCTTGAACCCACGACCTTCCAACCAGTAACCCAGAGCCTTAACCGCTAAGCCACCACTGCCCCGCCACCACTGCCCTTAGTAGCTAAAAGTCACGTCATAATAGCTATAAACAATTCACGTCACAGTAGCTATAAATAAGTCACGTCATAGTAGTGAATAAGTCACGTCATAGTAGCTATAAGTCACGTTATAGTAGCTATAAATGTGCCTTCCCTCACCAGCCTCTCTTTTTTAAATTTCTTGAAAGCAGTAAGAGAGAGAAAAAAAAACACATAGTTTTTTCAGAAACTCCTCTGAATTCCTGAAGACTTTCCGGTGTAGTAACAGTCAATAGACTGTTCCAAACTGCTGACACTGGAGACTCCTTCCGTAGTTGTTAAATAAACATCTACTTACAGAAAAAATCATTAAAAAAAAAAAACTTCAGGATATCAATGACTGTTTGCTTTTTGTTGCAAAATAACAGCATGTTTTTAAAATCCGTTTATTATCAGTCTTAGACGGTGTTACGCGTCCGCCATACACGTCCCCGCGTAAACGTATTTGAACGAGTCGGCGCTATCGTCGTCAGGGACGTTCCGTCCGTACAGGACTTCGTGCAGTTTTTTTTCCGTGATTGGCGCGGCAATAAACGCTTGGTTTTGTTGCGGCTTTTTTTCCAAAACGTGCGCCGCGACTTGCGGAGTTTTGTGCTCTTTCGCAGTGATGTCTGATGGTAAACGAGACCGTTTAGCCGTACTCACGTTCGACGCACGTGTATCGAAGAGGGCTTCGGCTGAATGCGCGTTGCGATGACGTCACATGACGCGTCAAGCCCACGGATCATCTCTGGGATGAACTGGAACTGGAGCTTCCTCAACCAACATCAGTGTCTGATCTCGCTAATGCTCTTAAGGCTGAATGAACACAAATCCCCACAGCCACGCCCCAAAATCTAGTCTAATGCCTTTCCATTAGAGTGGGAGGATGTTATAACAGCAAAGGGGGAATAAATCTGGAATGGGATGTTCGACAAGCACACATGAACGTGATGGTCAGATGTCCACAAACTTTTAGCCTTATAGCGTATTTCATGGCTCTGTTCTACTCTCCATGCTCGTTTCTTGCTCCTTCACATACGGACCGCTGATCTAGCTGGAAGCCGTGTGTATCGTGCGATTATCGTTTTCCCTCGCGCTCAGCGTGTGTCTCGTTAAACAGACACTCAGTGGGTGTAAAAGCACATGCTGCCGTGTGTAATCGCAGCCGATTCGCTGCCAAAACCCAAATCGGCACAGGCTCGGTCTGTTCCACCATCTTTATCCAAGATCCTGAGGCATCGCTCGGTGACGCTGGAGCAAACACGAGGAATGTTTGCTTCATCCGCAACGGCTAGATTTGTTAAAGTTTTGGCACCCTGCCACATTAATATCGCCGTACACGATCTAATCTAATCTAATCCATCCATCCATTTTCTGTACCACTTATCCTACTGGGTCGCAGGGAACCTGGAGCCTATCCCAGGGGGCATAGGGCACAAGGCGGGGTACACCCTGGACGGGGTTGTTGGGAAAGATCTCGTTAACGGCAAGAAGTTTTTGATTTGCTTTATGTGACTCTCTGTTATTGATACGCCCACGCCAACTCGTAAAAATTTACACCGATCCTCCTGTTCAAAAGTTTGCACCCCCCTCCGGGACTTAACGTGTTGCCTTCTCGAGCATCAGCGAACGTTTGCACCTTTTGTAAAAGTCATGGACGAGTCCCTCGGTCGTCCTCGGTGTGAATTGATGGATCTCAACATCATATAAGGGTCAAATATACAGAAGATGCTGGAAAAGCAAAGAATGTGCACGGACCTGGAGTATTGTTCTGAAGAACAGTGAGAAGTTGAACTTCTCAGGACAAACAAGGGACTCATGAACAACTCTCACAAAAACATCACCGAGCGTGTGTGAACTTTCGAACTGGTCCGTTTGTGTAAATTCACTCCTTGTCGTGTCTTGTGGACTCTATGTATACATCTGTTATGAGAAACAGCTAGAGCAGTACTAAATAAACGACAAGTTAAAATTATTAACATTTTGCATATTCCGCAAGGCGTACATAAACGTATAACCTCAACTGTAAATCCGTTTATTATTAGTTTTAGGTTACGTCTACGCGTCCGTCCTAAAAGTCCCTGTTTACTGTATGAGCTGTTACTATAGAAACCATAACGTATTAGAGCGAGCGCACTGATATCGACCTGTCGTTCACGTCACAGCTGGAACCACTGTCCGAGCCGCACACTTCATTCTCAGACCAATCAGATCCGAGAATTAACCCATGCTGTAGGTAATATCAGGCAGCATGATAACACTGTCCCCATTGTGACGTCACAGGGGGAGACAAGCCCGACTTTCTCATTGCACAACAGAAATACACCATTAGCTACTAAATTAAGACCTGAATCGTTAAAAACATCAGAAATATTGCAGTTCAAACACGTGTCATATGTTTCAGAGTGGAGTTTTAGTTTAAATGCAGTCTTAATAATAATAATAATAATAATAATAATAATAATAATAAAGCTATATGATTCCCACGTGACTGTGAGATTTTACTGGGTTCATCAAAGAAAATAAATCACAAGGTCAATAAATCTCCCAGCTTTCCCAGCGCAATGAAAAGCTGATGATAGAAGAGCTGTCACGTTTATTCTCCTCCAGCTCTGAGTCCTGTTAAACCCCCGACCCACAGCTTGGCCATGTTTTTACCTGGATAAATGTTTCAGGATTTGCTTTTTAATAATTCCAGCCATCTTTATTTCTCCCCCAGCGCTGCAGTCCAGTCCGAGATCAAGAGCGCAATGCAGAAATTTACTGACTCTTCTCTTTAATTCGCATATTCCAGCTATCTGGCTAAGCTAGACTTCATGAGCTAGCTATGTGTCCAGCATCTTTAGAACTGCTCGCGGTTTAAAACAGTCACGGCGCTGGTGTGACACGGAAATCTGTACCCGAGAGGACGCGTGTACCCCGAAAACGCCGAGCACTGCGCATGCGTATGAAAAAAAACACGATTCTGACGGCATAGGATGGAGCAGGAATGACGCCATTTTGTATGCCAAATTTCCTGTGTAGGTTTTGTATACATAAATGTAAAGTTTTCGAATTGTAAAACTATTTTTTGTTTGTAATCTTACAAGAGATTTCACAATTTCATCTTCTCTTAACAAAAAAGCACTCAGAACATGTACAATTTGCACGGCCTACAAACTTTGTACTGTAATTAATGTGTAATTTTCTTTTTATTTGTTTGTTTATTTATTTTCGTTGCTGTCTAGTTGTTCTGTTTTGAGCGACGGTGTTTTTTTTTTATTGCAGCTATTCTTAATACTTATTGTTTATGTTCTATTTTGGTTGTACCATACTGTAAACTGGACGTTCAAATAAAACATTAAAATAATAAAAAAATAAATAAAAATTGTATGCCAAAGCCCGGAAGCGAGTTAGCATTTTAGCTCTTCCGGTTCCATCGTCCTTAAGTCAATGGGTTTTATTTGATTTGATTTGATTTGATGGGATTTTGGTTAAAAACCTGAAATAAGGTCTGTGGTATATTTTCACCTTTTATTCTACGACGTAAAATACAACGGTAATACCCCCACTCGTCACTTCTTTTTTTAAAAAGCTTTTACGTGTATTGTAAAAGGCGGTTGTTAACAAGTTGCAAAATGGGACTACAGATGTTGTCAGGGACATCTGTATTAATAGTACTGTGTGTGTACCAAACACAAACATATTATTTATTTATTTATTTTTCTTCTTAAATTGTGTCACCAGTCTTTTACGTTGAAGCTTCGCACGAGTAGTAGCGACTTTTATGTTGAATTGTAACACAACCGGAAGTCTTGGGCTTGTTTCGGGCTTCACTCCGTAGTCTGCCTCTACATAAACAAAATGTATAAAGACATTTTAAACCTATTTTCCACCAGATGCTTACATTAGAAAAAAATCAATGTATTTTCATCGGGATTAAGTAACTAATCAGGTAAGGTATTGTTTAACTCGGAGGTTATGCGATAATTTATGACAAACAGTCTAAAACCGAGAGTTTTGGCTTTATGTTGGTTATCTCTAACCGGCTAGTTAGCCGGTGTCATGGCGCATTTTGTATCCTTCGTACATCCTGCACCGCTTCCGGTTTGTGTTCGCAATCTGATTGGCTGAATCAGGATGACGATCCGCCTAGCAACTATTCTAATAGCAGTTCTTATTACAATCAAATTAAACGTTTTTTTTTTCTTTTTTAATAAACATTTACATCAATTATGATCCATCATCTAGGGCATGTTTATGGCTTTAGCGTTGCTAGCTAACAAATTAAGCATGTTTACTAACAATTAGTACCTTCACACTGTGTCATAACATTCATTCACACATTCACTGGTATAGACTAATATGAAATATATAAGGAATAATACACTTAGGGATGTGCAGTTATAAGAAAATAATCTACAACGAGGAGAAGTGGAGTTACCTAGCTGAAGCTGATTATTTTTTAGAACAGCACATTAAAAAGTACTTTATTCCTCCAGTATTTTTATTTATTTATTTATTTATTTATTTATTTATTTATTTATTTATTTATGTATATGTGTGTTTGTGACCTGGTGTGTGTGTGTGAAATCTTGCACTGATTACCGTTCATCCTATTTGCTCTCAGCGAGACGATGCCGTATTTTGGGTGTGAGGAGACGGTGAAGGACTTAAAGAGGGCGCTGTCCAATCCAAATGTCCAAGCAGACCGGCTCCGCTACAGAAATTACATCACACGGGTTATCAGGTCAGTGCCATGGTAACAAGGTGGTCACCCTGCTTGTCACACACACACACACACACACACACACACACACACACACACACACACACACAATACTATTAATCTCTATCAACTACATTTGTGCTTTTATTTAATGAGCATTTGAAGAAAAGTGCTTGGACCCCGATGATTGCTGCTTGCCGCACTATTTATCATTTCATTCACTTTGTTATGCATATAAAATGTTGAATAAAAACGTCTCGGTGTGCATGCGTCTGTAATTTGCAGGTGTATGACGGAGGGTGTGGACGTGTCCAGTGTGTTTATGGAGATGGTGAAGGCGAGCGCGACGGTGGACGTGGTGCAGAAGAAGCTAGTGTTTCTCTACATGGTGACGTTCGCCGGAGCGAAACCCGACATGGCTCTACTCGCAATAAACACCCTGAGGAAGGACTGCGACAATCCCAACCCCATGATCCGTGGCCTGGCGCTCCGCAACATGTGCAACCTCAGGTACGGACGCCGATGTAGAAACAGCCCGTCGATGTAGCGCTGTCTATTGTACGCCACAAGATGGCACCACCTCGATGAGGTGTGTCGGATTATCATCTTATAGTATTTTCCTTTGATCGCAGGATGCCTGGAATAATCGAGTACATCCATCAGCCTGTCATGAACGCTCTGCGGGATAAATCGGCGTATGTGAGGAGAGTGGCCGTGTTAGGATGTGCCAAAATACACAGCCTCCAACCCAACGCTGAGATTGGTATGGAGTTCACAGACGGGTCTGACAGTCAGAGCACACGACTGTATCGCCTCTCCTCTCTCGTATTGAAGAACTGCACACTTCTGTGTCGTTAATCGTGAAAAAATATTCTGTTTTATTAAATCTAAATCTAATCTAATGGAGAGAGGTTTGTTTTCCCTCACAACACACCTCAAAGTGTCCAAAAAGACGCAAGTAAGAGCTCCGTGTGTGAGATATTGTAGATGGAAATTAATGTTAGAGATAACACATTTAGTAACATAAAACATAGATAATTAAATATCAGTATATTATAGTGTATTATATAGATTTACAGTTTATTGTTCAGTATACAGTATGTGTAGAACAGTTTTGAACCACAAGGGCGGCGACAAAGCCTCAGTCGCTCCAATAAACCTGACGCAGCTGAAAGAAATACAGAAAGTAATAATAAATATCCAGACACACATTTGTTATAATTTTTGCCGTTATCCGTGCGTTCTTTCTTTAAATCGATTCTATTTTATTTCTTTTCCCTCTCTGTCCCTCGTTTCCTTCATTCCCTACATTCTTTCTGTTCTTTCCTTCTCCAAGCTGGTCTCAGAGTGAAGTTCTAACGTTCCGTTGCTTATTTTCTTTGAGTCCCTTGATGCGGATGCTGATGCCGATGATGTTTTTGATGCAGATGGCGGCGTGGTGAATGAGCTGTACAATCTACTGAGAGACCCTGACCCTGTAGTGATGGTAAACTGTCTGCGTGCTCTGGAAGAGATTTTACACCATGAAGGAGGCGTCGTCATCAACAAACCCATCGCACACCACCTCATCAACAGGTCTGATTCCTCTACAGCTCGCATGTCTGCGCTTGCTTTTCTTTTGAACAGCACCAGCTGGTCAGAATCAGAATATTTATTATCAAAGTAAAAAAGAGGAGGTGTGGCCTCCTGTGTCTTTCAGTGAAGGAGGCGTGGCCTCTTTCTGTCAGTTGCAGTGAAGGTGGTGTGGCCTCTGTGTCTCAGTCTCAGTTAAGGAGGTGTGGCCTCGGTGTCTGTCACTCCCAATTAAGGAGGACACCTGTCAGTCCCAGTGAAGGTGTGGCCTCTGTACCTGTCAGTCCCAGTGAAGGAGGTGTGGCCTCTGTACCTGTCGGCCCCAGTGAAGGTGTAGCCTCTACATCTGTTAGTCGCAGTGAAGGAGGTGTGGCCTCTGTACCTGTCAGTACCAGTGAAGGAGGTGTGGCCTTTCTGTGCCTGTCAGTTCCAGTTAAGCAGGCGTGGCCACTGTTTTATATGTAACTTGTAACGTGTTGCTCATGTATCGAGACTCATATTGTCTCAGAAGAAGTTTATAAACATTTCCCCCCACGTTATTCATCTTTAATAATTTTTTCCCCGATTCTAGGCTAAAGGATTTGGACAGCTGGTCTCAGAGCGAAGTTCTAACGTTCCTCCTGCGTTATCGTCCCCGTAACGATGACGAGCTCTTCGACATCCTCAGCCTGATCGACACCTTCCTGCTCAGCGCTCAGCCACCTGTCATGGCCGCCACACTCCGGCTTTTCCTTCATTTAGCCTCCGCCCACCCTACAGTGCAGGCTGACGCCCTTACGCGCGCTCGGGGCCCCCTGCTGGCCGCCTGTGGTGCTGCAGCACGGGAAATGCGCTTCACAGCACTCTGCCACGTGCAGCAGGTTCTCCGCAGTCAGCCGACCGCGTACGGCAGCCATTACAAACGCTTCTTCTGCGCGTTCTCTGAACCGGCATACGTCAAACTCCGCAAAATTGAGATTCTGGCGGAGCTGGTGAACGACGAGAACGTAGCGCTGATCCTGGAGGAACTGAAGGGTTACTGCACTGACGTGTCTACTGAACTTGCACAGGCAGCCATTAAAGCGATAGGTAACGCAATGAGTCTGTGCTTAAGAAACACACACCGTGTAACGCGTACACATTCATTCCTAGACTGATACGCTTGCATTTTTAATTATTCTAAAAAGCCAAACGTTTGTTTCTTCACGTTTGGTTCAGAAAGACACAGTCGCAGAGCTGCACGTATCTCAGAGGAAGCGCGTTAGTGCTTGACCAGATTAGATAAGAAAAATGAGGTAAAAAATCCTAAAATGCATTCATATTACGTACAACAAAAGCGTGGACTAAAATGTATACGTTTAACGTTTCAGATTCGCAAAGACGTCCAATGAAATATACCACAACCAAAAAAGTACTGAGATTAACTTTCTGTGTCATGTAAAAGATATTTTGGATATATACACTACCGGTCAAAAGTTTAGACACTACTAATAACATTTAATGTAAATTTACTGATTGATTAGGGGGGAATCCTTTATGAGGACTGTTTTCAGTGGTATATTTCGCAACCTGGGTGTTAGTTGGTGGCCTTTCAGTTTTAATGAAGGAGTGTGAGAGAGAGAGAGAGAGAGAGAGAGAGAGAGAGAGAGAGAGTGTGTGTGTGTGTGTAAGAGAGATGGAAGTTTTACCTAGATTTGTCTCACCTACACAACAGCTGTGTTTTTGTTTGTAAATTTGCATATTCGTGAAAGCTTGCATAGTTAATGAAGGTAAAACTGCAGGTGTATTTTAAACAATGACCTGTTTACAACGACACTTTTATACTTTTAAACATATCCAGCATGCGATGTGTCCGTCTGTAGCGGGATACAGAAGTGATCGTACTTAATCCATGCTTATGGTACGGAGTAAAACCTGGCCCAATTAATCAGACCACGATTAATCAACATGACTGATTTAAAAAGACTCTCCTCCTGTGAAGGGCGCATCGGGCGAACTTATACCGAGAAGTGTTTGGAGATTCTGACAGGATTGTTGGCACTAAAGCAGGAGCATATCACTTCTGGTAAGAGAGAAACACACACACACACACACACACACACACACACACACATATCACTCCGTAATCACTGAATTCATTCACCGCTGTCTCATTTCCTTTTATCCAGGGGGTGCCAATATTAATATCACACTCATGATCGATGCTAATATGATCAAGATTTAGGAGTATGGTAACACTTTCAGGCTGTAAAGATTTGCTCTCTACTTTTCCTTTTGTAAACATGCTGAAATCTGACTCACTGTGTGTTGTGAAACGTTCAGTCGAGCTTAACTTTATGCAAATGAGACACCGAGTTTAGCCAATCAGGTGACGGCAGACGTAGTCCTAGACGTTTGCTTCAGTTTTAAACAAGTTTGATGGAGCTCTGAATTTGACACTTTTTTAAAAACACAGGTAAAGTTTCCTTCATACTTCACAACATACATGCATGTTTCAGATAAATAATATAAAATATTATTAACAGCATTTTTGCCCATCCCAGCCCACTATACCTAGACTTTAGAGTGAAAAAGAATAAAAAGGAATTGGACAAATTATCATAATTTTGAATGTAGCCAGAGCTACATTTCCCTGCCGTTCTCGCCTGGTTTCCCACTGAAGCTAAGCAGGGTTGAGCCTGGCCAGTACCTGGATGGGAGACCTCCTGGGGAAAACTGCTTGATTGCTTCATTTCAGATCCATTGTGGTGGTGTAGAGAGGCAAAGTTGCGAAAATCGTGTCACTGTCCGAATACTTATGGACCCGACTGCATATTTATGCATTATCGTTTCTATAGAAACAGCTCATTCACGGGGACTTGTGTAACGGACGCTCCATATAATTGAACTTTAATAATAAACAGATCAAAAAATATGTTGTTATTTAGCACCATTTTGTGTGTGTGTGTGTGTGTGTGTGTGTGTGTGTGTGTGTGTAGCTGTGTTACAGACGTACAGAGACCTGGTATGGTTTTGTCCTCAAAGCACTGCGGCTGTGTGTCGTGCCGTCGAGGGCTGTGACGATCTCCCTCAGGATGACGAGGTAGGGAATCTCAAAACATAGACACCCGAACACACACACGTACAAAGAAGACGGGTTATTCTGAACACAAAGATCACTAAAGAGAAAAAATAAACGTTAGACTTTAGATGAGTGTTAGATGAACATTAGATGGGCGCTAGATGAAGGATGAATGAACGTTAGATGTATGTTAGATGAGCGTTAGGCGAATGATGGATAATGTTAGAGGAACGTTAGATGTATGTTAGACGAGCATTATGTGAATGTTGGCTAATGTTAGAGGAACGTTAGATGTATGTTAGATGAACGTTATAGATGGGTGTTAGATGTTCAGTGTATAAACATTAGATGAACGTTAGATAAATGTTGATGGCCAGTGGAGTCAGATGAAAGTTAGTCAGATTTTAGGTGAGCGTTAGACAGACTTTAAATGAGTGTTTGATGAATGTTAGACGTTAGATAAATGTTGGATGATCGTTAGACAGATGTTGGATGATCGTTAGATGTTGGATGATCGTTAGACAGATGTTGGATGAGTGGATGATCGTTAGACGGATGTTGGATGAGTGTTAGATGAACGTTAGACGGATGTTGGATGAGTGTTGGATGAACGTTAGACGGATGTTGGATGAGTGTTGGATGAACGTTAGACGGATGTTGGATGAGTGTTGGATGATCGTTAGACGGATGTTGGATGAGTGTTGGATGATCGTTAGACGGATGTTGGATGAGTGTTGGATGATCGTTAGACGGATGTTGGATGAGTGTTGGATGATCGTTAGACGGATGTTGGATGAGTGTTGGATGATCGTTAGACGGATGTTGGATGAGTGTTGGATGATCGTTAGACGGATGTTGGTTGAGTGTTAGATGAACGTTAGACGGATGTTGGATGAGTGTTGGATGATCGTTAGACGGATGTTGGATGAGTGTTGGATGATCGTTAGACGGATGTTGGATGAGTGTTGGATGATCGTTAGACGGATGTTGGATGAGTGTTGGATGATCGTTAGACGGATGTTGGATGAGTGTTGGATGAACGTTAGACGGATGTTGGATGAGTGTTGGATGATCGTTAGACGGATGTTGGATGAGTGTTAGATGATCGTTAGACGGATGTTGGATGAGTGTTGGATGATCGTTAGACGGATGTTGGATGAGTGTTAGATGAATGTTAAACGGAATGTTAAATGAGGTATTGAGTAAATATTACTGCTCAGACTTCAAGTCATTGTTGTCCTGCCTTTTACAAAATGGACTGTACGTCTCCCTCATGCTCGCTCTCTCAGGGAAAACAGGCTCTGTTGTGGCTACTTGGAGTGCATGGAGAGCAGATCAGTAGCGCCCCCTATGTGCTGGAGGGCTTCATAGATGGAATAAAGATGGAGATCTCCTCTGCAGTGAAGATGGAACTGCTCACAGCGTCGCTGAAATTATTCCTGTCTCGGCCAGCAGAGACTCAGGACATGCTGGGCCGTCTCTTACACTACTGCATCGGTACGTAAGACTTAGGGGGGAAAAAATGTGCCAGCTAAAAACATTTTCCACGCTTAGTTAGATCATTCCAAGTCAGCTCACTAGTAAACTCACTAATTTGTCTTTGGTTACACAGTAGCTCACAGCTGACATCATTCTCCTGCAGGATTCAGGAGAATCCTGTCCTCTCAGGGGACGCAGGCTCACTCACGGCTGCTTGGAGAGCTCAGATAGATTTAGCTAGCTCAGCACAAGCTATGGTGTCTGAGCGTGTCTGTGAACTTTGGTGAATCTGGAGTTTCTGATTCTGTTTGTTCCACAGAGGAGGACAGCGATATGTGTGTACGGGATCGAGCGCTGCTCCACTACAGACTCCTGCAGTGTGGAGTGAACGAAACCCGCAAGGTTCTCCTGGGACCTAAATCAGACCCGTCCATGACAATCATTACCGGACGAACCGAGGAACCCGTCAATCACTGGGCTTCCAGTTTTAACACGCTGGATCCCCTTTTAGGAGCTGAGAGCCGTGCGCAGGACGTTCCTGGAGAGATCTCGGACGGAGATGAAGAAATCAGAATAAATGATCCGGATCAGGCCTTTCAGAATGGAACCCTGAAGGAAGGTACGCTAGATACCCCATGCTCTATATTTTATTTTATCTTATTTACATAATCGTTAGACAGATGTTGGATGATCGTTAGACGGATGTTGGATGAGTGTTAGATGAATGTTAGACGGATGTTGGATGAGTGTTGGATGAACGTTAGACGGATGTTGGTTGAGTGTTAGATGAACGTTAGACGGATGTTGGTTGAGTGTTGGATGATCGTTAGACGGATGTTGGTTGAGTGTTCGATGAACGTTAGACGGATGTTGGATGAGTGTTAGATGAACGTTAGACGGATGTTGGATGAGTGTTAGATGAACGTTAGACGGATGTTGGATGAGTGTTAGATGAACGTTAGACGGATGTTGGATGAGTGTTAGATGAACGTTAGACGGATGTTGGTTGAGTGTTAGATGAACGTTAGACGGATGTTGGTTGAGTGTTGGATGATCGTTAGACGGATGTTGGTTGAGTGTTAGATGAACGTTAGACGGATGTTGGTTGAGTGTTAGATGAACGTTAGACGGATGTTGGATGAGTGTTAGATGAACGTTAGACGGATGTTGGATGAGTGTTAGATGAAGGTTAGACGGATGTTGGTTGAGTGTTAGATGAACGTTAGACGGATGTTGGATGAGTGTTGGATGAACGTTAGACGGATGTTGGATGAGTGTTGGATGAACGTTAGACGGATGTTGGATGAGTGTTAGATGAACGTTAGATGGATGTTGGGTGAGTGTTAGATGAACGTTAGACGGATGTTGGATGAGTGTTAGATGAGCGTTAGAAAAAATTACATTTTACGTAAAATACTGTGGTGATATCATATGCTTATGTCCTGAAGCTAATTTCCGTTCCTGTCCGTATTCGCAGGAGACACTGACGGCGCACCTGACGCCTCAGAAGAACCAAGGCTATCTCTGAGTCCTCTGGTATCCCATGATGCCTTTGAAAAGCTGTGGATGGAGCTGCAGGTGCTGCATCGTCAGTGTCTGGGTGTCCCTCGTCCCTCCGTCTCGCCTGACACCCTAAACTCCGCCTTCCAGCTGGTGAAGATCCAAATTTTGGCGTATAGCCGGAGCGATGCTCGTCCTTGGAAGCTCTACATGTACAGCTGGAGCGGTGGCAGCGTGATCCTTGCCGAGCTCCTGCAGGACAGCGCTGACACCGTCACACTGTCCATCAAACAACACCCTGAGGAGCGAGGAGCCGTCGAAGGCTTCGTGTCCGTGGTCTCAAATGTCCTGCGCACTCTGAACTCATCATGATGTATTTACTTTCCTAACTACTGACCGTTTATTTTCTCCTTAATAAAAACTTTTTATTAATAAAGTAATTTGATTTACAGCAGTGTGTGGTTTCAGTTCAATTCTGTATTGAATTATTTCTGTGCATCTCCTGTGCACTGCCCTCTTCAGGTCACCCCACAGATGTTTACTTGGATTCAGGTCTGGGTTCTGGCTATGTCATCCAAAAACATTGATCTTCTTTTGGTTAAGCCGTTCCTTTGTTGATTTGGACGTATGCTTTGGGTCATTGTTGTGCTGAAAGGTGAAATTCCTTTTCATCTTCCGCTTACTAGCAGACACCTGGAGGTTCTGCACTAAAATCGACTGGTATTTGTAGCTATTAACGATTCCCTCTACCTTGATAAAAGCCCCAGTTCTGGCTGGAGAAAAGCAGCCCTAAAGCATGATGCCGCCACCACCATGCTTCACCGTGGGTGTGGTGTTCTTTTGGTGATGCGCTTTATCTTTGCACCAAACATATCTTTTGGAATTATGAAATTATTATACCTTTTGGAATTGGTCTCATCAGACCATAACACATTTTGTCACATGGTTTAGGGTGATTTAGTTGAGCTTGGATGTTTTTTTTATGAGAAAGGGCTTCCGTCCCTACCCTGAACCCCAGATGTGTGAAG
The DNA here is from genome assembly GCF_001660625.3 of Ictalurus punctatus. NCBI lineage: Eukaryota > Metazoa > Chordata > Actinopteri > Siluriformes > Ictaluridae > Ictalurus > Ictalurus punctatus. The sequence goes on from NC_030430.2 coordinate 22,994,201, forward strand.
AATACGAGAGATTGTTGTCACATGCAGAGAGTAATCAGTACTTGCCAGACATTCCTGCAGCTCCTTTAATGTTGTCATAGGTCTCTTGGCAGACTCCCTGGTAAGTTTTTGTCTCGTCTTCTTGGAAATTCTGGAGGGACTTCCTTAGACGTTCTTGGCAATGTCACAATGGTTCTCCATTTTCTTTATTTGTTGATGATGGCCTTTATGTCATTCCATGGTATATCTAATGTTTTGGAAATTCTTTTATACCCATCTCCTGATCGATTCCTAACAACAAGTGAGATACCGTACACGCTTTGTAAGCTCTTTGAGGACCGTGGCTTTAGCAGTCGGACGAAAGTAAGAAAATCCTACAGAAACAGATGATCTTTATTTGGGGTTAATCAGAATCATTTCATTGAGCACGGCTGTATGATAATTACCTTTGAACATAAGATCGAATGCGATTGGTTCATTCCAAACACAGCCATGTGCCTCATTGTAAAAGGGTGTGCACATGTATGCAACTAGTTTATTGTAACGTTTTTATTTTTTCGCTAAAATATTTCTCATTTTTATTTATTTTTTAATCGTAATTTCACATTGTGTGTGTGTGTGTGTGTGTGTCAGATATCTACGCAGTGTAAATATTAATTACAGCATGGGACATTTTAGTCACCTTGCTTCCTCTATAGCACAGAATTTATTGCATTTGCTTGACGCAAATTTGCAAAGCAAATTTTAAATTCAAAGGTCAAAGTACATGAAGGGGAATCTAAATGGATGTTAATGTCTCCCACAAAGAGAATTTTAGAGCAAATAGAAGATGCACTAGTGAGCAGTTAATTAAACTCAGACCGAAACTGTGGTGCAGGTTTAGGTGGTCGGTAAATCAAAAGAACAGGGACAATAAAAAAAAAAAACATTTCAAGAAAAAAAAAATTAAAACGATGTGTTATTTTAAATGCATCTGTTTTAAGAGTGTAGTAAGATACTGTATGAGTGTATCTGTATCTGTGTGTGTGTGTGTGTGTTTGTGTGTATGCAGGAAATTAGTCCTGTTACAATTGTGTGGATTTTTAAAAAATGAGAACGTAGGAGTGTATGTGGGTGTGGTAAACAGTCCTTGTTTTAACCTACACATTACCTGTAGAGAGCGTTACCTACTTTACACGACACCTGTGTGTGTGTGTGTGTGTGTGTGTGGGGCGTCATCTCTCTTCCACCTGTGAACCCAAGTGCAGTGAGAGGGTACAGATTGATCAACGCTCAGGTGAGTGTGAGCACTAACTCATTACTGACCTTTCTGCCTTTGACTCGTGAGCTTTTATCAAATGACTGACAGCCAGATGTTAGTGCTTTACTGTAAATAATGATCTCAGGTGTGTGTTTGTGTGTGAGATGTGTGAGCTATTCCCATCAGGGCGAAGTCCACATATTTGTGTATAAAATGTATTAACTGGTATATATATACTGTATATTTTATATATGTTTACAAAAAACACGACACTGCATTGATGTCCAGACTTTCATTCCTCACTCTCACTCTACTTCTTACCTGCATTCCTGTAGCTTTCTACTGTTTGAAGTCTTGGAATAATTTGTAGTAGTTATTGAATAATGCTTTAAAGTGAATAATTCGGTAATATGCTGGATGTGTAATGGGTTAACACTGTTAGATTTTGCCAGTGTAATGCTTATAGTTTGACTAAGACTGGTTTTGGTAGTGGGGACGCTTTCTGTGTTATCATGTAAACCGGGATCTTTTGTATTCATTAACCTAAATTATCACAGAAGAAGTAATATTTAACTTTTGTTCTGACGTGAAATTCTGGCATTAACGTGTCGTGAGGGAGGTTTGACGGTAATCCTACACAGTAAAATCCCTAGTGTTGAGTAAACATCCAGTGTGTAGATTTGTGTCTAATGGTCTTATACAAACACTGTAGGGTGTAAATTCAACACTCTGGGTATTAAATCAACACTGGGAGATTGTGCTGTGTATTTTTATAGGTCTGTGTATAAAGTGATATATACAGTCTGAAAGTGATATATACTATGTTATGTCATTGCATTTCATAACACCCCCCCCCCCCCCCCCCCCCCGATTGGCGCCCCTAAACACAGCATGATTTTTTCTTACACAAGGGGAGTGAAGGGGCTTGGGGGCGTGGCTATAAAATGACTGACAGGAGGCCCATCTAAACTATTCCGGTCCGTAATGAAGTGTATTTGAAGTTTTTCACTTGAATTGTCTTGGTTGCTATATCCAATTAACCTCCCCACCCCCTCCCGTCCCCTCCCGTCCCCTCCCCTTTGTAAAGAAGGCCAGTGAAATAGTAATAGTAAATAGCAACACTGCTAATTCCATGTCCAGTTTCATTCGTTCATGAATAATAAAATACTCCATCTGGAAAAGCACTGCCAGTGTTCCCCCCTCCAAAAAAACACAGCATGAGCAAGTGAAGGGGAGTGAAGGGGTTTGGGGCGTGGCTATAAAATGACTGACAGGAGGTCCATCTTAAACATTTCCGGTTTGTAAAACTGGTGCTGAGGCCATGGTTTAAACAATGACCGTGTTATCATTTTCTGCATTTTGTTCTTCTTCAGATTTTGTACAGAAATAAGAATAGTAAAGAAGTCGTGTATTGCACCTTTAAAAAGAGTGAGATCAGCATTTTGTAAAAAAAAAAAAACCAAAAAAAAAAAAAAACCCCCAAAACAAACAAAAAAACCCAAAACCACTTCCTATACTGAAATGTGTAAGTCTGACTCTATCACAGGACAAAACCAGAATTTCCATACTCTTAATTTTCATGTCAAATAAGCTAGGGCCCATTGTACTGCGGTGGTCAAAGTCATTTGACTCTTTATCCGGATCCTAATCTGTACATCAAATGCAAAACATCTAAAAACATTTTCCGCGCGTGCGTGTGTGTGTGTGTGCGCGTGGGTGCAGCGCGCGAGGCACCACAACATCAGTGAGAACACACGCGGAAATGAACTAATGTTCGAGAGATACCTCTCGAGCGAACACTGCTTTTTCCCAACGGGTGAAACCGGTTGTTTTTACTCTATTCTTCTGGCAGAAATGAGAGAAAAGTCCGCAAAAAACAGGACCCAGGACATGTGGACCAGGATAACCCGCTGAACTAAAGACCAAGCTGGAGCATCCTGAGCTTCTGACGGTTTTATTTGAGAGGATCGCGAGTTTTTCTTGTCAGGACGTGTAGGGCTCGAGCGCTCTAGCGCTCACACACACACACACACAGACACAGAGAGAAGTGTGTATATACAGAGACAAGGTCCAGGAGCTGTCACTGAGGTAAGGACCTGCACTATGTACTGAATGACTAAGGAGAAAACATCAAACTGGGTTGTTGTTGTTGTTGTTGTTCTTGTTGTTGTTCTTGTTGTTGTTGTTGTTGTTGTTGTTGTTGTTCTTCTTCTTCTTCTTCTTCTTCTTCTTCTTCTTCTTCTTCTTCTTTGAAAGCATGATAAAGAAAGAAAAAACAATACAGGTCAGGTAGAATCTAAATTTACCCCTAGGTATGAATGAGTGCATGTGTGTGTGCCCTGAAATGGACTGGTGTCCCATCCTCGCACACAGAGCGTTCCCAGGACTCCAGCGCAAGCCAGACCGGGATAAAGGTCTTACTTAGGATTAATGATTGAATGAGAACAATACAGCTACACACGCAGACTCTGAGGAAACGACAGACATGAACACACAACCGGTCAAACTAGTTTTTATTTGCTGGGGAAGCTGAATGATGCTTCAGGAGACAGCTGTGGAAAAGCGAACTTGCTCTCAGTATATTGTAAAGAAGTCCAGGTTCTAGAGGTTCTGGTTCTGTCTTTAGAGTTGAGTTAAATAGTGTGTGTTTTTTTTCTCTCAATTAGCTGTTTGTGAAGTTTAAAATGTTACCCACTAAGACGATAACAGGCACCATGTGACTGTGTATCATCATGGACTTGACATGGACAAAAAGGGAACTTAACACACATACCCACCCCACTTCTAAGGACAATGTATCCACAGTTACATTCCTGTTTTCTCTGTCTGTCTGTCTTTCTATCTGTCTTTCTATCTGTCTGTCTTTCTATCTGTCTGTCTATCTGTCTGTCTGTTTGTATGTCTGTCTGTCTGTCTAGCTATCTATCTGTCCGTCTGTTTGTCTGTCTACCTATATATCTGTCTGTCTGTCTTTCTATTTGTCTGTCTAGCTATTATATCTATCTGTCTGTCTGTTTGTCTGTCTAGCTATATGTCTGTCTATCTATCTATCTATCTATGTATCTGTCTGTCTATCTGTCTCTCTGTCTGTCTGTTCTGTTCAGCTTTAGAGAGTGATTTAAAATATTTTTAAAAATGTATATTGCGTGTGAAAAAGGGTAGTAAGTGTAGTCTTAAACTTTTTCTTTCTTTCTTTCTTTCTCTCTTTAACATGTTTACACTGTTCAGCTCTTGATAGCTTAGAATGTAGTCAGGTTTTACGACTGTCCATGTTTTCTTTCTTGTCCGCTTATCCAGCTCCACTTGAAACAGTTAGGACCTAACTGACCTCTCATTGGTTACAAAGCCAGACCCCCAGCCAGACCCCTCCCTTACTCCACAGGCACATAACATTTCCAAATTTATTTCAGATTCTGTGACTGTGCATGCCTTGGCTGGTGTTTTGACGCGATCTGACCCCCGGTGTATTTGTGTGAAATTGCAGTTGTGTGTCCCTTCGAAAGACACGGAGTGATTCCCGTTCAGGACGATTACAGCACTGCGCTGGAACAGACTGCGTTGGTTTAGCTGGTTTAACCTTTCGATACTGATGTTACTCTTCTTGTAAACACACAGGAAGGAGAGAACCGACTGAAGCGATGGAAACCAGAGTGTGATCTGATGGACTGGACTTGTAACAGCAGCTGGTGTGACGCTCACTGAGTAAAGGTAGATGATGTCCTTTAACATAATAACAATTTTATACAGTTTCACTCACCTGGGTGTGTGCAACAGGAAGTGGAAGAAGTGGGTGTGGGTGTGGGTGTGGTAGTAATGTTCTTTTTAATTTTGCAGTCTTCTTCAAGATGAGATGTCACTTGAAAAAACTTGTACAGACACTTGTTGGTCTGCTCATCCTCACCTGCTTGTATATCTCCATGAGGAGAGGACAAGAGACAGAACAAGAAAGAGAACCCGTGGTAACACACACACACACAGATACACAGACACACACACAGCAATTAAGAGGCTCTAACAAATTCATTTTCTTATCTCAACAGAAAGCGTGTGTCCGTTTTATTTCAGTCCCTCACCACATATGTGCAGCCTGTTTTTGCTCTCTCTCTCTCTCTCTCTCTCTCTCTCTCTCTCTCGCTCTCGCTCTCTCAGCCTGGGGCTTTGTCTCGTCCTACTGACTACATGGTTTTATAAGACGGTCTGTTTACCCACATGACTAAACTCTGGCCTAATGACACACATGAGACACATCATGTGCTTAGTAGGACCATAAAAGACCACCAGTGAACGCCTAATCCCACCCACTGAGCTTGACTGACAGGCAGTCTCACCAATCTGGCATGAAAAAAAAAAGACATAAAATAATACTGGCTAGGAAATCAAACAAATGACTTTTAATTTAATGTGAATTATACCGTATTATAGTATTATCCTTTTTTTTTTAGTATCATTCTTTTTTTCATCAACACACAAAGTCTGGGTTTACCGTTTTCCACGTTTGTTTTCTTCCTTCCCTTCACTTTTTTTTTTTTAAATTCACTTATCTACCTGTGTATTATTATCTGGATTTGTTTAAGATGTTTTAAGATGTCCTAGATGATATTTCCAACTGGAAGGGCATCCTAGAGAGCCATGTTTTCTCACACATAGGAGCATCTTAGAGGGCTTTTCTTTTGGCTTTTACGGACTGAAGGGCACTGAAATAATTTCACTTTTTAGCCACCCTGCCCTCTTAGCCCTTGTTATATTCATGGAAAACTTAAGTCTCCACCTCTGCTTTCACACCTTCGTCCAGTTGCACCAGAGCTCTCTTTACATGTTTTCAACCTGTATCATTACCTGCTTAGAAACGAGGCAGCAAACCAGTTATTAGCTGTCACGAGAGACACGTACTAAATCCACGGTGGTCACAGCAGCAGTCCTGTAAGGCACAAATCAAATTCTGACCCCTGTCTTGTCATTGGTTTATTTCTCAAATGTATTCATAGCTTTCGGTTCCTTTGTCCTTTGTTTGCGATGTCTTGCTCATTGTTTATCTGAGTTTATAAGCGTCTGTTTCCTGTTTATTGCATTACATGCATGATTGAATTACCCAATCATATCGACAGTGAAAGCCAAAAGCAGCTAAATAAATTAGCCAGTTCCAATGGTATCATACTGAATTGATCTCTTGTGTGTTGTAGGACGTTGCCAGGCTTATTGGGAACTACAGCAGTGAAAAATGCTCTCCGGAACTTCAACAAAATACCCTGTGTCTCAGAGCTTCGGTTCGAGTGTTAGCAGGAGATATACCGCATCGGCAAAGTGAGAACAAACACCGGTTAATATAGAGAAAAGTATATCTGGGATATTTGCATTAAATAAAGATATTTTTCTACAGTGAAAATGATGGGGAGAATTGCGGTCTGGCACAATCGTCAAGCTCGAACCCCATTTTCCCCAATGAGGAACACGAACGAGGATATGAAAAGACTTGCATCAAGGTGTTCGGAACGTCCCGTTTGAACATCGCTAAACCGGACGCTATACGGTGCTGTGAAAAAGTATTTGCCCCCATTTTGATTTCTTCTGGTTTTGTGTACATCTCATACTAAATTGTTTCAGAAACGAAACAAAATCTTAGATCAAAACAAAGGCAATGTGAGTAAGCACAAAATACAGTTTTTAAATGATAACGGGCCGGGGCAAGTTGCAGTAATTGAGAGAAACACGAAAATCTTAAAGGAAAATGTCCGGGCTTCAGTTTGTAAGTCTTTAAGCAGCTGGATTAGCAAGATAGAAAGACAATGATCCAAAGCGTAGGAGTAATTCCACCTCTGATTGGCTCAAAAAAAAAAGTTTCAGAGTGGCCTAGTCAAAGTAATGACTTGAACCCATGTAGACGCTGTGACTGTACGTTAAACAGGAAGTTCATGCTCGAAAACGCCCATTGTGGCTAAACTACAGCAGTTCTGCAAAGAAAAGTGTACCAAGATTCCACCACAGCGCTGTGAAAGACTGATCTCCAGTTACCGGAAGCGTTTGCCGCTAAAACAGATTTTAAGTTGAAGGGGGCAATTAGATTTTCACATGGGTGATAGGTGTTGGATGACTTTACACAACACAGAAGAAATCTTTTTCACAGCACCGTACGCTGAGTCTAGCACTGTCTATAGTGCTAAGGCTGTAACCTTTGTTGTTAGCTGAATGTATACAAGCTGTCCCCGGTGTCAGTGCTTTGTAACAGTCAGTCATTTTTTCCCTCCATTGGAAAGTCTTCAGTACAAGGAGTTTGAGCTGTCCAGTTTCTTTAACCTGATATTAAGTGATGACAGGAATTAACTTGTTTCACGGCCACGTTAAACACGTTAAATATAACTATAAGTTCTTTAAAAATGTGACGTTCATTAATAAGTTAACGTTCGCACTCATTGGTAAACTGGTTTTTTAACAGGTTTGCTTGTTTCGGTAGGGTACCTCACCGTGGGTCTCTCTTCTGTGAAGAGGAAGAAAGAGAATTATCTTCTCCAAACCCTTCACTCCATTTTCAATCAGTCGTCAGAGGAGGAGCTTTCTGAGATGGTGGTTGTGGTTCTTCTGGCTGATTTTGACCTGAGATGGGTTCAGCAAATGCTAACCAGCATTAACAAGCTTTTTCCGAAAAGACTGATCCAGGGTCAGCTTCTGGTAATCCACGCCGACGAGGAAAAGTACCCTCCTCTGACAGGCCTGAAGAGGAATTTTAACGATGCTCCGGATCGCGTGACGTTCCGCTCCAAGCAGAACGTAGACTACGCCTTCCTGGTGGACTTCAGTGCCACTCTTTCCAAGTATTACCTCATGCTGGAGGATGATGTGAGCTGCTCTAAAGGATTTTTGTCCTCCATTCGAGGTTACATTCGTTCAAAAGGATCTTCCCCATGGGTGACACTCGAGTTCTCCAAACTGGGATATATCGGGAAACTATACAACTCCAAAGAGCTCCCTCGCCTGGCGCACTTCCTCTTTTTGTTTTACCAGGAAATGCCTTGTGACTTTTTACTTTCACATTTCCGCACTTTGCTAACTCAGGACAAGGTCATCCGCTTTCGACCTTCCCTCTTTCAGCACATGGGAACGTATTCCTCTTTTCAGGGAACATACAATCGCCTCAAAGATGATGACTTCCACGATAATCCTGCTGATAACCCCCCAGCCACTGTTTACACTGACATTGGAATTTTTGAAAACTACAATCCAGACGAAGCTTACAGTCAAGGAGGAAGCTATTTCTGGGGCAAGACCCCTATAAATGTAGGGAACTTCTTTCTCGTGGCTTTCGAGAAACCGGTAATCCCCTCACGTATCGTGATTCAGACAGGGCTGAAAGGGAATGACATTCTTCAATCTGCTGACGTGGAGCTCGGGGAAAAAGTGGTGGAAACAACAGATGGAGTGAAATGCACAGAAATTCACAATTTAGGAGTCCTAAACAAGGGATATTTTGAGTTTCAAAACATTCACCAGACAGTGAACAGATCGGTATCGTGTTTAAATATCAGAGTAGCTGCGAGTCAGCCAAATTGGGTGATCATAAAAGACATCCAGGTGTGGTTAAGGAAGTGATGTAGGATATATATGAGATCATAAAATAAGATCGATTGCATCATTCCATGAATCCGGAAACGGATGCGTTTCAACCAGGACCAAATATGTGCCTTTTGTGTTGTGGAGTGTTTTCCAAAATATCCTACGTATCTAATAAAAGTAGATTTACAACTTGATGGGACCCAATTTTACTAATAAGCTATAAAAAGAAATGATAAATTTAGCACCGCATTGGGCAGACGTTGTAGAGGGAAGGGAATTTGTTAAAATGGTGGCCGTGGGGTAAACTTTAGACATTTGATGGAGGTGAGAATGAACCATGGCTCCTGTCAGCCCACATTATTGGTGATGGGAATAAAAAGAATTTCTACTATAGCTCTAGAACGTTTCACTGAGGTAAACGATAGCAAAGTTACTCCGCCTGTCTGTTCTGTTTTTAAAAACGTAAACCTGTCAAAACAGTATGAGTCATTCTCGAGTTTCCCAGAACGGCAACGGACGATACTTAGACAAAGAACAATACATGATTGATTCTTCGCCACCCCCCCACAAGGTGACTGCCCTGACGCATATTATATTACGCTGTTGATACGGACTGTGTTTACACAATAGAGACCGTGAAATATTATCATAGTTTGGACGTTTAAGGTTATTTTCTTATTGCAAAGGTGGGAAATATTTGTTCTTATAATGGAGTTTGTGTTGTGTTTGGTGAAATCACCACTGGTGCAGTCACACTGTACTCAGCAGGGTTTATTGCTGAGAATGAAGGGGAAAGTTAAGATTAAGCATCTACTCCAGATTTTGGAGTTGGTGTGTATCCGTCAATCATCGGGTCAAGTGTTTCACTCTGGTTTGTCTTTTGGAAACACTTTAATTTCTAAGTGAAAGATTGTTCCTAGTCTGAGGGAACTTCCATCAACTTAACAACATGGTGCTAAAATTTAATGAGGTATATTCTGTTATTAAATCAAGCTGCTGGTCACATAAAATGAGGTGTATACCATATGGTTCTTCAGTCGTGTGTTCAGATATGTTCTAGGAACACCGACGTCCCTTTCTGCACCAGTGGATGTTCATTTGAACATGTTTTATACACACAACAAACGGGTTCACTTAAAAAGCGAGAGTATTTCGAAGAAGGGACCAGTGAAATGGATGACATGGATTTAAAAGTCAATGCAATTGGCAACAAAAGGTTAAGATGGTAAATGGTCTGCACTTATATAGCACTTTATTATCCTTAGCGGTTACAAAGTGCTTTACACTGGTTCTCATTCAAACATTCACTCACGCACCAATGGTAGCAGAGCTGCTGTGAAAGGTGTTAGCTTGCTATCAGGAGCGACTTGGGGTTCGGTGTCATGCTGGCTGGGAATCGAACCACCAACCCTACGATTAGTAGACAACCCGCTCCACCACCTGAGCCACAGCCGCCCCTAGAAACCCCTAGACGCGCCAAGAAGCAAGTAGAAGTAGAAAGTTTTTGTTATACCAGGACAAGACACAGAATCTAACAGGATATTGGTACTTTTACTTTTAAGGGAAATGATCGAGCATCTTTCTCAACTCCACAAGCCAAAAAGTATCAGAGGCACTGCCAGGAAAGAGTTTGTGTTCCTAACTTTGACAGGTGGAATGTAGAGATTGCAGGAGAGATGTCTTCTCAGGGTTCAATGCTATTTATAACATGGGATTTACTTAAATCATATGCCTTAGCCCACTGGACAGTATCTACACTGGACAGTATCTACACTATGCAGGTCTCTTAAGATTGTTGCAGAACTCTAGGGATACACTTTTACATTTGACACTTTTACACTCATTTTTACATTTCGACTCATTTCAAGCTCTACATTTTCTTGTTCTATTGTCAGATAATCTTGCTAATTTCTTTCAATAAAGCAGCAAAACCATCTGCCAGTAGAACAAGAACATATAGAGCTTGAAACGAGTCAAATGACGTCTAGAAGTAGGTTTAATAATCTTATATTTGGTTAATTGTAATCTTATAATAGGAAATACAAGATCGAATCTGACTATATTCGAGATGTTTTCCTTACCAAGATACCAGTTTTTGCACTGTACTGTATATGCATACCTGAAACCACAATAAACTGAATTCTCTATACAATAGCTCTGTGGAAAAGCTTTGGTTTTGCCCATGGTGCATTTCTGAAAACTGGTTGAACTACTGTGAGAGGTTGTGTATTTTTGCATTCACTGCTGTTCAAGGGAGACGGCACGGCAAGATGACGTTGTCGAAGGTTTTCCAGTCAAACAGAGAGACAAACCTAGAGATGACATTGTTTATTCTAAACACCACTTTTCCTTTCTATTTTGTCTACTCAGCATCCATACACTCTCAGAAAATAAGGGTACTAAAACGTTCCTTTCCTAGTCTCTAGTGTGCTTCCCTCAAGCGAACCTTGAGTATGGATCTTTTACCTAGAACTGAGTATGTAGTGTACCTTTAAATCTTTACTCTAAAAACTAATTGGTGTATCTTAAATAATTTTTAATGAGGTAGGTACACTACGGTATGTCCATGTTTCCAGGTGAAAGATGTACGATTGATAGTTCCACCCCAATGACAAGGAACGGTACTGTTTTTCCTGAGAGTGTTGTTGAGACAGTGTTCGGGAGGACCAAAACACTGAGACTGAACTTGGACAGGGTTCCGAAATGTATTTCAATGCCTCCGAGTACTTCTTGATCTTCTCTTCTCTTCAGACAGTCACAGGATGTGTTCCAAACTACAAATTACTGTTGTTTCAAAATGTGTGTGTGGTTGGGCGGTGGGAGGCGCGTCTGTCCCAAATCTCATTCTACCGTACAAGCTAACACCACATTCAGTTACCATAATTGGTGTACAGTTACAAAGAGTTAAACTATGTCTCTAGAGGTTTGTTCTGCGTGACCTTGGATTAACAGATTTATTGAACACGCTGAGCTTTAGGAAAGCTAATGGCTGAGTAAACAGCTCAGGTGTCCATGGTAACACACAAGGTGATGGCGCACAGCAGGTGTTTTGTTCCTCCAGGTGTTTGTCGGAGAGCTCAGCTTGTAAACACACACACACACACACACACACACACACACACACACACACACACACACACACACACACACAGAGTATACCTGCTGCTCTCTTGTGGGAAGACCTGACAATGTTTGATTTGCGGTGCCAAGGAGATATTAGTGACGTAGTCCAAGGATCTTGTGACTTATTTTTGAAAAATAAGTTGTGTCTCTGGGGAAGCCTTAAAGGTCCTATCTAGTACCCTACAATAATGTTTTGTGTTTTTGTAGTCATCAGACTACTAATTTTTGGAGAGTAAGGCTCATTATTAGCTAATGAGCCCTTAAAAAAACATCGAAGAACCCCATTTCTATAGGCGTCTGGATATAGAGGGCAAGAGGGCACACAGGGACTAATACATATATATATATATATATATATATATATATATATATATATATATATATATATATATATATATATATATATATACACACACACACATACCATAACACCATTTCCTGTCATGTTCTGGTGTGCCTATCATCCATTAACCATTGGCAGGTATTATCTTATCAATTAAAGCCGCATTTCCACCGAAATTACCTGGAACAGTTAGTCCCAGGAACTTTTTTCTAGGGACCATTTGCTTCCTCCAGACCTTCATTGTCTGCGTTTCCATCGCGGTCTAAAGTAATGTGAAGATTAGATAAATTAGTCAGGTGACGTACAGTATGACTGCACGACAAGCCCTTGGCGAGGATATGAAGCCTCGAAGTATGCTACAATCAAACTGATTATTGACACAAAGTAAGCTGGTTTTAATGATGAAATGATGTAAAATGTTTGCTCGGCTTATAAGAACACGTAGCAGGCTCTGATTGGAACAAAAAAACCTTTGAATAGTAACAAAAGCGTTCGCTGTAAATAAACCGGTGGTCTAATGGTTAGGATAGGGCGTGGTCATTGGTGCGGCCTGGTCACGGGAATCAAGGTTCGTGTTTCAAAACTAAAAAACGGACAGTCTATTTTCTGAAATCTGAGAACGACACTGCAACAACAACAACAAGCATGGAGGAGATTCGTTGTGTTGATTCAAATTGCAATAAACGATTGTTAATGTACACACCGCAACAGACTTTTAAAAAATGGTTGAAAAAAAATGCTGCGTGAACTCAACCAATCAGCATGTTCAGCGCCCAAGTCCCACCCCCCAAAGGCCCTGAACTTTGAAAAAAGAACCACTTCCTGAGGGAGAAATATTTTACCGGAACTTACATTACACCCTGGTCCCTGCAGTGGAAACACACCAAGTACCTTGAAAAAGTCCCTAGTTCCTGCGGAAAGTTCCTGCGGAAAGTTCCTGCGGTGGAAACGTGGTTTAAGTCATTGTTCACAAAACTAAAATCTGTAAATGATCCGCTTCAGATAACAGTGAACATGTAAATATTGTCCAAATTTGATCTATTCTTATTATTGCAATGAATTAGTTAAATATCACATTAAAGCAGTGGCTTTTATTTAGCATTATTATGAATTAAACCTTCAGTATGGAGCTGCTAGGTCTGTTGGATGAGTTATGATGAGTTACTGAGTGCTGCATGTCATTACTGTTACCATGGTATTAATAATACTATCTTGGGGCAATGTAAATACATGTAAATCATTGGAGTCCAGCCACAGGACAAAATGCGGCTTGCCGACAGATGTAAACTGATAGGAGGCCCGTCAACCAACACGGTACTATTTTTCCTTTCACCTGACAAGGGTGCCTAGCAGACTGTGCTAACACTGTTAGCTAAAATGTAAGAGCCTACACCTGCAAATTTATTTACAGAATGCTATTTAGTCCTGTCTACGGACAAAAAGCGCAAAGATAACAGTGCAATTTCCATCAAATCCATCGGAGTGTCGTCTGAACACCTGCTTCAATCGAACTGATTCGTCTCATTTGACACTGCTGTCTCATTTGTTTATGGAGACTTTGGGTGTGTGTGTGTTTGGGGGATTGTGAGAGTAAGCAGAACATGCCAATGCTTTGAAGGATGTGAACTGGAACAGAGTAATGTTATTTAATTGCGAATCTGTTTTTATTAGGATTTAAACCTAACATGGTGAACAAGTTATATTATAGAATTCAGGCGATTTTACTGAGGTTATCTCATACAGTGTAGCAAGTAATAATCTGGAAAGATCCTTGTAATAGTCTAAAACTTAGACTTTGTAAAAGTCTAAAACTGGATTTAAAGAGAAGCAAATTAGTAAATGAATCACATGTAAATGAATCATACGTAAATGAATCACATGAAAATGAATCACATGTAAATGAATCATATGAAAATGAATAAATAAATTAAAGACAAGAGTAAAATTTAAAAAAAACAAAAAACTGATTAGACATGAAGAACATCTGACCTTTTGTACATAGCAGTTACCACGGTCAATATCACACATATGCTTGTATTTGAGTAGGTACCTAGAAACAGTGCAGAATCTTCAATATTAAATATTTGAGACATCGAACATCCACTTTCTTTGTTTTATGGGTTTCAAAATTCTAAAACCTTCTGTTTACTTCCAATTTTATACCGATCAGCCATAACATTAAAACCACTGACGGGTGACGTGAATAACTTTGATTATCTCGTTATAATCCCACCTGTGAAGGGGTGATTATGTATTAGGCTGTATCTGAACAGTCAGGTCTCAAAGTTGATGTCTTGGAAGCAGGAAAAATGGGCAAGTTTAAGGATCTGAGCGACTTTGAGAAGGGCCAGATTGTGATGGCTAGACGACTGGGTCAGACGACTGGGTCATCTCTAAAACGGTAGGTCTTGTGGGGTGTTCCTGGTATGCAGTGGTTAGTACCTAGCAAAGGGAAGCACTATGGGAAGAAGTCAAGCTTGCGGAGGAAGTGTGACGCTCTGGGCAATGTTTTGCTGGGAAACCTTGGGTCCTGGCATTCATGTGGATGTTACTTTGACACGTACCACCTACCTAAACATTGTTGCAGACCAAGTACACCCCTTCATGGTGTTCCCTAATGGCAGTAGATTCTTTCAGCAGGATAATGCGTCCTGACACACTGCAAAAATCGTTCAGGAACGGTTTGAGGAACATGACAAAAGGTGTTGACTCGGCCTCCAGATTCCCCAGATCTCAATCCGATCGAGCGTCTATGGGATGTCCTGGACAAACAAGTTCGATCCATGGAAGCCCCACTTCACAACTTACAGCACTTAAAGCTTCTGCTGCTAATGTCTTGTTCCAGATACCACAGCACACTTTCAGAGGACTTGTGGAGTCCATGCCTCGACGGCTCAAAGCTCTTACAATATTAGGCAGCTGGTTTTAATGATATGGCTGATCGGTGTAAATGAACGTTCGGACACCTCTGTTGTAAATGAATATTTCCGTTTGCAGCTCGGTGGTCAACAGATACTTTACTGCCGTTCAGTGGTTGTGAGTATGAAATGCAGGTGTAATTTTAGATCTTTTTATGCTCTAGCTGATGGGAGAATCCCTTGTCCTGCACAACTGAGTGTTTTCCTGCTTTAAGACACCATTAGAACTGGGAAAACACTGAATTATGTGACACATAGATACATTCTCCAGGACCAGGACCATGATTGGGAGCCTTTTTTTTCCTCAGGTCCCACCTCTTTTTCTCTTTTTTTCCATTACCTATACAGTATCAGACTTCAAACTTTTAGCACCAGGCTTCAACCTGACACTGCTTATACACTCCGAACCACAGTGATTAAGGGTTCATTTATTATTAATGAATTCAACAGAGGCATCACATTGTCTACAGGATGATTTTATCACGTGGTAATGACCAAAGTGACTGTGAGCTCAATGTTTTCTTAAAGAAACAGTCTGAATTCATAATTCTTTTTACTTTTACTGAACCCCTTTTCTGATTAGTAAAGGAGCATTTATGCACCACTTACTACTGTCAAGTATTTTTGAATATCATAACTAGCTAAGCCTAAAAATGAACACGAACTCTTTGCAATTCTGAGGAAACTGCACAGGAAGTCACATGACTGTGTAACTAGGGGGTCATGTATGTTTAATGTCCCTTTGTCTTCGATTTGAGCTTTACAGACCACCAACTGCCTGATTAGCAAATTAACTAGCAAGCTAATCGACTAGCAAGCTAATAAGCAGTCAATAACAGCGTAAGGTTATAGTTTTCTAGAGACTTCTATTTGCAGTCATATCCTACAGTATCTGCGCATGTTATTTAAAGTTGAATTGACTTGTCAGAATGAATTCTAATAAGAAAAAAAAAACCCTTCATCATAAACATATAATATTTTAGGATATGATTATAAAGCAGCTGTGGGCCCATGCTGATGCTGTTCGTAAATCCCTTCATAGAAGAAGGTCATGTTTCAATCTGACCTAGTTTAACTCAATCATCTGCTCTATATTATGTTACGCATCTTAAATTAGCCCTGTTGAGTTTCTCCCATCAGTTGCTGTTATTCTGCACTACCGCTTTAAAACTTTCTGCTTATATACTAACAGCAGTAGAATTACAGGGGAATATGTTCCGCCTTATACACACTTCATACACATTTACACTTGCCGATAATCATGAATGTTTTCATTAGGCTTGGGACAGAATCTGAATCTGGTGTGAAGTCTGTCACGGTGCCAGTGCCATGAGAAACGATGTTGTGCGTACAGTATTGTTTAATAATGTAGGAATTATTTGGTGTAGCGAGGTATTTTGGTGTTTTGTCACAAAGATCTGTGGGTTAATATGGTGGTGGTGGTGGGGGGTGGGGGGTGGGGTCACAATTACGAATCCATAATTTTTTCTTTTCCTTTAAGATTTTAAACCATCACCCCTTAACGGTTTTGTGTTCACATTTCAAGTTCGACTTTCAAACAAAACTTTCTGACCAATCATACATTTTATTTATTTATTTTTTTAAATTCCGTGTGCACACGAGTTTGGTCTGGTTTGGTTTGGTTTGGTCATTCAGCAGTCCTCAGACTGTCTGTGCTGAAAAATAAAACCACGTGTGTATTTGAAATGTGGGCATTTTTATGGATTGTTAAACCTAAGTATCAAAAACAGACTCCTGATGGGTTAAGGGACTACACGCTACTATTAATAATCATGATAGTAAACAATGACACTGAGCTGCCTGTGCTTAATGTAATCTAATCTACATTTTGAGAATGCTCTCGCTCTTGCCAACAAGCCTCGATGCTTTCCAGCTTTCAGTATTCAGTCTGTTGCTGACAGGCAGATGTTACTGTGTCAGTAAATGACCAACGGATCTTTTTAAATATAGTTATGTGCCTTATGCATTTTAAAAATCAAATCTATTGGCAGCATTGACTCTGAAACTGGAAAGATAGGTTTAGATGTGACATCCAGTCTCTGAAAATGTAAAAGGAACACATAATTATATTTTTGTCTTCCTGGTAATCCTGTTCTTCTTCTTCGTCTCCTTCTTTAAAAGAAAAAAAAAAAAAGATTTGCTTTTCCCTGTTTTGCCGTTTGCATTGTGATTATGTAAATGCCTTTGGGGCATTTCAGTTTAAGGATATAAAATAAACAGTTACTCGCATGGCAAAGTTCATCATTCAGACACTAACACTGAGCTGAGTAACATCATTCTTGGAGCGCTAAAAGCAAGACTTCGCAAAGAATCACTGAAAGTCCGGGTTATTTATGACTGAGTGATTATGGGCTGATTGGGAACAGGTGGTTGTGATTGGAACTCTGGGGAAGTAGAACCAGGTAGAGGATCATGTGACAGGTCATCTGACTGGGTTTTAGGTCATTGTTTGGCAGAGGATTGTGGGATATGTAGTTTTTCAATTCGATTCAGTTTTATCTGTATAGCGCATTTCACACTTTACATTGTCACAAAGCAGCTTTACAGAAATATATCAATTTCAGGTCTAAATTTTAAATTGATAAATGTATCCCTAATGAACAACCCAGAGGCGACGGTGGTGAGGAAAAACTCCCCGGGATGGTATGAGGAAGAATGCTTGACAGGAACCAGTCTCATCTGGGTGACTTCGTATAGTGCGATTATAAATACTTCCCTTCTGTAACCGTACGCTATATGATATAGCAAATAGTGCAACTGTGTAATCAGGAAATTCACCACAGTCTCGACACGCAGTCTATTCAGCTGAAATCATGAACTGTCCATCGATGGAGACCCATGCGCAGAGTCTGTTTTTTTGTTGGTATGTGGTGCAGTCTGTCTACCTATCGAATATCTATCTACTTATCTATCTACTTGGTCCATGTATTTTTGGACAGTGACACAAGTTGTGTAATTTTACCTCTGCACACCACCACCAAAACGGATTTGAAATGTGATTTGAAATGACTTCAATAAATGAAGCAATCAGGATGTGATTGAAGTGTAGACTTTCAGCTTCAATTCGAGGGGTTTAACAAAAATATTGCGTTAACTGTGTAGGAATTACAGACATTTTTAGGGTTATCCCTAACTCTTTATCTATCTATCTATCTGCTGTCTGTCCCTAGATCTGACTGAGCATTTACCCTATATATACATTTATACAGCACTTTTCTAGACACTCAAAGCCCTTTACATAGTATGGGGGGGGGTCTACTCAACCACCACTCGTGTGTAGGATCCACCTGGATGATGCGACGGCAGAAGAGAGGAGGATTATTAGGGGGCCATGAGGGAATTTCACCAGGACACCGGGTTACACCCCTACTAATTAAGGTGTAAATAAGCACAAGTGTCCTGGGATTTTTAATGACCACAGAGAGTCAGGACCTCAGTTTAACGTCTCAGCTGAAAAACAGCTTAGTGTCCCTGTCACTATAGCATTAGGACCTACACAGACCACAGGGTGAGCACCCCCTACTGGCTTCACTAATACCTCCTTAGTTTTCCCCCCAGGAAGTCTCCCATCCAGGCACTACCCAGGCTCAAGCCTGCTTAGCTTCAGTGGGAAACCAGGTCAGACCTACAGTGAGATATAAGTCTACCTACTGTAACACACACACAAGCCTGAGGTTTGGTGGTGTCCCAAACCGCAGCCTATGGACTGCACAGTGCACTATTGTGGGAGCATGTGTGTGTTGTATGATTAACGTATCTGAAGCGGTATGGTGTGTGATCATCACGCTCCGTTAAACCACACTGATTGCTGGTTGGCATGTACTAGAGAATGTATCTCTCTCTTTTTTTTTAATTGAACTTGTGCAGGAGTTCCACTTTGTGACGGCACAGTATGTACTCAGTACTATGAAGGCAGTAAGTACTCATTATAAAACCCGGCCCAAAAACAGTATGTCAAACACATTATGTGAACATTGTTCATTTTCAAGCATGCAGCCAGAGAAATGTCCATAATTCCAGAAAAGAGGCTTCAAAAGCCTCTTTATATATATATATATATATATATATATAAAGATCACATTAAGATCTTGACACAACACTCCACCCTTCCTTCCTTACTATAATGACATGATCTGTTTAACCATAACATCAGATACGTTACATAACCAGTTGTCATGGACGCAGGTTCTGTGTGTAAAAACGTGTTCTCATTATCTTTTAACGAATAGCAAATCAAGAGTGATTGGTTCAAAGTCACTGAAGTGTATTTAGTGACATCAATCTGATCTCACATGTAGCCCCACCCTAGAAACAGTCTTTTACAGAGGTACTGACATTAAAACATCTCAGTTTTAAATAAGAAACTTTCGGTGTAATATCACATGACATTAATAGTGATTATTCAGATATAAAGATTTTTAACTATTCATTTCCAGTATTGAATGAATGAATGAATGCATGCGTGTGTGTGTGTGCGTGGGTCACGCATATGGCGTAACATGTAACCTACAATCATAGTTTAAGTACTGTATATATTGTAAGCATGTAATTATATCTTGAATGTCCAATGTCCCCAGAAAGATAGGAATATCTGACAGTCAGCTGGTACCTATGAGGAAAACTTGATGTTAATAAAAGGTCCTCGAAAAGATAGTAAGACAAACTTTTGTGTATGTGTGTGGGAGGGGAGGGGGGGAGTGGGAGGAGTCATGCTGCATAGCTCCAAGCTGTAAGGTGTGTGTCCCCCTATATAAAGCCCTGCCACATTGGCAGTCTGCTCTGCTCCTGCCTCAGACCCACACACACACACCCCCGACCACGAGTAACCATGGCTCAGCAACCAGTCAGGTAGGAAAATATTTATAAATCTATATTTATATCTATTAATGTGTTAAAGCTCAGTAATGTGTACTCTTAACTTCATAGATACAGTATGTGTGTGTGTGAAATCTGAGATACTGCAGACATGATACGTGCTTTTATGTACTTAAATATGTTTAACCAAGAAAGTCGGGTATGAAAAATGAACTGCACAGAATTTTTTTTTACTATAACGCATTTCATAAAGAAAAGTTCTGCATGAATACAAACATAGATAAATAAATGAATAAATAAATAATGCAAATCTTCCATCAATGCAAATCTTCCAATCAATGCAAATCTTCCATCAAACGGTAAGGATATGGCATGAAAAACAGGTTCACACACAGTGCATTTCGTGCGGTTTCTTCACATAGTTTAGTTCGGAGGATTAACCTGGAGGGCAACAATGAAAGAATTTGTGTTGACACACCTACTATTAACAGTAACCACAGTTATTTTGGCAGTAACCCCTTTGCTTAGAACAGCTGTTCTACAGTCCGAACCCTTGTAAAGACAACGACACGTATGATTCAAGTTTATTCAGCGTGTACACGAATACATGATTTGTGCAAAAGTAGAATTTTTTTAGCGTAAGAATTTCTTGTGATATTTATCGAAACCGTATTGCTCCCCCAACGTCAAATCAGACTCGAGATATACTAAAGCCTACTAGCCCTAACAGGTTAGATGGGAATCAGACTAGATTAGCCAGGTTATCATATTCAAATGCCCTCGAACGTATACGATAAAACACATCTTAACTATAAACTAATGTAACTCTCATTCCTCTGTATTTTTTCCCCCCCTCTCCGTCTAGTCTTCCTGCAAAGCTCATTAACGGAGGCGTAGCAGGGATGGTCGGAGTCACGTGTGTGTTCCCCATCGATTTGGCCAAAACGAGACTTCAGAATCAACGCAGCAGCCAGCAAGTGTACAAAAACATGTACGATCACATCCTCACTCCTTTCTGTTTCACCTTAATGCATTGGCTTATCTTTACAACACATACACACATACACACACACTATGCACAAATGCACCTTGTTAAAAAAAGGTCCAATCTAGGATAAAGTGAAGGAGAAAAGAGCTCGGCGATGTTTTAAAATGAGCAAGTCAGAGCAGGTTCCTACTCCAAACAAACTGCACAACCTGTTTCCTCTGTTTTCATAGTGGCAGGTTTCCAAGCAATGGATTACGGCTGATGTAACACCGCTATATCATCCCGCCAACTTGTGTGTGTGAGTGTGTGTGTGTGTGTGTGTGTGAGTGTATATATCTGTGCCAGCCCTCTAAGCTATACATCTGTCCTAAATGCTGTGTTAGACTTCATACTGCACCAGTATATACTGTACTCCCTCAAAATTTATACCTTATTATACTACACTACACAGTCATGTGACCACCTGTCAGTCAAATTCTCTTCTTACCTTATTACCGTTGTTTGCTTCACTTCATGTTCGTGCAGAGTATTATGAGTTAGTGTGATCTAAAACGTGTCGTGGTTAAAGCCAAATGTTTCACAATAAGTTGGCTGAGAGAGGTTTTTTTTTTTGTTTTGTTTTTACAGTCACATTTGCATTTATTCATTTGGCAGACGCTTTTATCGAAAGCGGCTTACAAACTGAAGAAATGCAAGCAAAGTCTTTTTAAGTCTTCAGTTGGAAACGGAAATCCGTATCTACCCGGGGTAACAAACTGATATTGGACTTTCATCTATTCTGGGTGGCTGTGTTGGCACCTACCTATAAAACAGCAGCAAATATTAGCAAAGGAGCACTTTTAATGCCAACCCTGCCAAAGCTGACCCAATGGCAAAGTTGACACAGGTTGATCCAGCATTAGTCAGGTGGATTTAAAGCAGACTGAAAAACTATCACTTCTAATGTCGGCCCATTGGGAAAACTTACGAACGGCTGATCTCTTCCTCACATCAGGTTGCTACCTGGGTAGTATAAATATCTGTTTTCTGTTCTGTATCAGTACATCCAGTAAACTATGATTGCTGTAGCAACAAATATAAATAGGAAAACCAGATGTTGTTGATGGATGTTCACAGCTGTTGATAGTTTACCTTTATACTTCCATAGGCCATAAATTAGAAAACATACTGCAGTATAACAACAGAAATCACAGGATAATAATAATAATAATGAGTCTTTATTGGTCACATATACATTACAGAACAGTGAAAGTCTTTACTTTGCATACCTCAATATGTCAGGAAGCTGGGGTCAGAGCACAGGGTCAGAAATGATACAGCGCCCCCTGGAGCAGAGAGGGTTAAGGGCCTTGCTCAAGGGCCCAACAGTGGCAGCTTGGTAGTGCTGGGGCTCGAACCCCCGAGCTTCCCAGAGCCTTAACCGTCAAGCCACCACTGCCCTGATATTGACTGATGTGTCGCCACTGTTGCCTTCTCCATGTCAGTTTTCTGTTATTTTCTTTAAATGACTATTTTAAAAATGAAATGCGAAGAGAGTAATATGAGATGGTGATAACTCGGGATGCATTTGGTACACCGAAATCAGTAGTGTAGCTCAGGATTAATTGCAGAGAGGGATCACTGTACAGTCGTACCGATATACTTAATATGCTTATATACTTAATATACTTATGAATATATACTTATATACTTAATATACTTATGCTTAAATATGGACAAATAATAATGATGACTTGATTGAACTTTTGAGCCTCCAATTCTTTCACAAAATATTAATTGGGCATATATATATATATATATATATACACACAGCATATATATATACATATATATATATATATATATACATACACACACACACACACACACACATATATATATATATATATATATATATATATATATATATATATATATATATATATATATATATATATATATATATACACACACACACACACATATATATATATATATATATATATATATATATATATATATATATATATATATATATATATATATATATATATATATATATATATATATATATATATATATATCAGCTCTGTCTGTGTGTTATGTTAACCAGCCAAGAATAGACATTTGGATCTGTCATAAAATATTTGGGGGGGGGGTGTCAAACCTGAAACCATAGCTATGTGTAATATGCAAAATTCTATCTACTATACTTACACAGTATTAATTTAAACCATGTAACGTATCCTTTTCTGTAGCTTATGGTCATTACATAATCATATATACAGCATATACACTGTATAACCAGAAGTCTGTGGACACCTGACCATCACGCTCATGTGTTGTAGTTCTTCTTTAAACTGTTTCCACAAAGTTGGAAGCACACAATTGTATCGAATGTCTTTGTACGCTGCAGTGTTTCAATTTCACTTCACTGGAACTAAGAGATCCCAAACCTGTTCCAGCATGAGCTCTGTGAAGACATGGTTTGCCAAGGTTGGAATGGAAGAACTCGAATGTTCTGCACAGAGCCCTGACCTCAACCCCACTGAACACCTTTGGGATGAACTGGAACTGGAGCCATCGGTGCCTGATCTCGTTAATGCTCTTGTATCTGAATGATCACAAATCCCCACAGCCACGTTCCAAAATTTATTCGAAAGCCTTTCCAGAAGATGTTATGGAAGTTATTATTACATCAAAATGGGACTAGATGTTCAACAAGCACATGCGGGTGTGATGGTCAGGTGTCCACAAACCTTTGGCCTTATAATGCAGTTTTATAGTAAAATTATAAACAGTCGTGAAAGTATTCTGTCTTCAAACCTTACCCTAATGTATGTTATCTTTGATTAGGATGGACTGTCTGATCAAGACGGTTCGGTCTGAAGGCTATTTCGGCATGTATAGAGGTAAAAACTTTATTTCTCCAATAAAATTAAACCACTGTTCACTAATATTGATGAACTGATTAATATTGATGGACTGAGAGCAGTAGAGGAGTGTATCGTGGCTAGTTATTAAGCATTATTATTAGCGTGTGATATATAATCAGATATCATTAATGGGTAATTCTCTGTGTTTCTACAGGAGCAGCAGTCAATTTGACCCTGGTGACCCCCGAGAAGGCCATTAAACTAGCCGCTAACGACTTTTTCCGTCATCAACTCAGCAAAGGAGAGTACGTTCATCCAGTCGGTCATTATATCGAATTAGAAATATAATGTGCAACAGCTCCCTTTAGTATATAATACATTCATGACAGCTCAGTCATCATGTATTGGATATAAATATAGGATCGTAATGAATACGGCGTGTCTTTTTTTTAAATCACTGCAGCTCCAGATTGAGTGTATTTAAAGAGATGCTGGCAGGATGTGGAGCGGGAGTGTGTCAGGTGATCATAACCACACCCATGGAGATGCTCAAAATTCAACTTCAGGATGCAGGAAGGCTTGGTGAGACAAACGTTAATCTCGGCTATATATACAAAATTTATTGGCACCGTCCTAAGCATTCACTATATCCTCCAGTAACGCAGCTCAGCCATGTCGGCTACCACACACACACACACACTAATAATTCCTCCTTTTATAGGGCGTCGTCACTTTTCTCCTGATTCAATGGCTAGTCTTTATTTGTCTTCATTTATTTTGGACTAATTTATTTTCCCCGAGTCATTATCACGAGAGTACTGAGACTGAGTACTGAGATTATTTTCATTTGTGTGTGCGTGTTAATTAATATACATGAAATACAGAAACAGGAACATGTGTGTGTACTTTAAACAGTGCATTAGACACTAGATTAATATTTTTTTTCTCTCTTTTTCTTCAAGACAGTTTGCTTGCATTCATTTGAAATGTTCTATGGGGTGCCAATAATTCTACCACATATGGCTACATTCACACTTTTTCACGAATATGAGTAAAGTATAGTGTGTTCTGACTGGTTGTGTGTGTTGTGTACCCCCTGCAGTGGCTCAGAGGAATGTAGCTGTGATCCCGGCTCTGAAGTTCGGAGCAGGAAGCACGGTGATAAACTGTGCCTACAGCCTCGGACCAACCACACACATCAGAAGAACCTCGGCCCTACAGATCACACAGGAGTTACTGCGCACTCACGGCGTTCAGGGACTTTATAAAGGACTCGGAGCCACGCTAATGAGGTACCACAAAATAGTTCAGCCTACAGAAAGTGTTTCCAACTTCACATAGCTGAAATGTAAAGATCTGCCAAGATATGGTTAGTTTCTGAAGTTTGCATCTTTAGTTTTGTACTGGACTAATGTGGCTAACAAGTAAGGGAGGTTATAGCTACTACATTAGTTTACCATTTATTTGTGCATAAATAATTTTGAAGTAAAATTCTAAGTCTGTATTGAAAACGAAACACACTAATCAAATAGGAAATTTACACTATATGGCCAAAAGTATGTGAACACCTGACCAATCATACACGTATGTGCTTTTTGAACATCCAAATCCAGCTGTTATAATAACCTCCACTCTTCTGAGAAGAGCAGAGGTGAAACTGAAAGCTAAAACCAAGAGTAGATATTCAGGGGTATTTACTGTTTAAACAATCAATCTAACAGGACACACCTGGGTAACAAGAAAGACCTGTCAGTCACATGTTCCAATATTTTTGCCCGCCTAAAAATGGGGTGGTCTGATACAACATGTGCTGTGTTTTATGTTGTTTAACACATCTACATAGCAATACCAGGAAACAAAAGCTGAAATTATAAACTCTCTTCTCATATTCATCTTTTGATCTCAAACCCAAAATGTCTTCCGTCTACTGCGAAATAATATTAATTGGCCTTGCCGATCTAATAGCTTTGAAGGCGACTGTATGTTACATTTAATAATGTTGTGCAGCGTCCATGAGACAAACCAGTTCCTGTTATCACGTACATGCTGATCCTTGTGTTGTTGTTTTCTTCCCTCAGGGATATTCCATTTTCCGTCATCTACTTCCCTCTGTTTGCTCACCTGAACCAGTTGGGAAAACCATCAGAGGCTGAAAACGCGCCGTTTTATTGGAACTTCGCTTCAGGCTGTGGTGCTGGATGTGTAGCTGCTATCGCAGTCAGTCCCTGTGATGGTAAGAGTGTGTTCGTGTTTTTCTTTCGGTATGCTTTTTAAAAAATGTCCCCACAAGGATAGGAATATCTGACACATGTGTTCTTGTGAGGACATTTGTCGAGTGAGGAAAACTTGTCTCTCTGTATCAGTGGTGAAGACAAGGCTGCAGTCGCTCAGTACAGGCGCACACGAGGAGACGTACAGCGGGGTGATGGACTGTGTCAGGTAGAGTAACCATGACTACTGACACCATACAAATCACCATTACCATCACCTAACGAATGTCCTTGTTATACATACACTACCCAATGTCAGCTATGATAGCTGGTCTCAACCATCTGTGGTAGCTAGATACGATCGAGTTCTTAATTATTCGTAGGGAATAATGTCACAGTATGTTTGCAAATTAGGTATTAACATGACTGATGTTGAAGTTAAAATGAAAGACACATTTCTTTATACTAAATACTACAAATCCGAAACTGGAAAAATAGGTTCAATTTGTAAATGCGACCTTATTTTAAAAGTTATAATAACTACACCAAACTTGCTGTAATAGATTGGGGTTAGCAGTCATAGTCTAGTGGTTAGCCTAAACTAGCATAAACTAGCTTAGCATTTAGCAGACACAAGTGGAATTATTACTTACAAACAGGGTTAGCATAGTTTTGAAGGTAGAATTGTATGGCTTGGTTAGCAATGATACTTGAGGAGGTTGGCGTTTATTTGGTTGTAGTTAAGCAGTTTTGTGTAGGGTTAGCAGTCGTAGTCTCGCTAGTGGATGTTTTAACATCAGTAAACACTTGGAAGTTGTTAGACTCAAACAAACCGTATATAGAATGTCAAATAAAGTTAGAAAATCACTCAAGTAAGTAATTGTTTGAGAGCTACAACAATGATAACAAGCCACTTATGTTTGTAGACGGAATTGCTGAGAGTTTTGAGCTGAAAGACTTCCGAAAACATGGCGTCATTTCCTGTAAGGGAACATTTTTTTGCAGGGCATTGTGGGATTTTTCAGGGAGCAAACATTCCAGTGCACTGGGAGAATTTTGCGATTGAGACAGTTCTTAAAATGTCCGACTCTGAGTCAGTGCTCTGACTACTGAACTAGGGAGCTGATTGAGATGCACACTTTGATAGTAATTGTACCTTTGCGGTTAAGTATTACAGGTGGGTTTGGTGGTTGTGTCCTAGCATTTATGGCTATTGGTTGGTTTTAGTAGGTGTACCTTAGTGGTTAGCATTCAGGTTTGGGATTAGCATCATATCTTAGTGATTACAGTACATACATTGTTGGAGGTTATAGCTAAGTGAGTAGTGGTTATAGTTCGCAGTATGTGCTACAGCCAAAGTTAACACTCATAGCTTAGCGGTTTATCGTTAACGTATTCATTCAAAATGAAAATTTTTTTTTAAATCAATTGAAATCAATTCCACTGCCTTTTTTTTTCTTCTAAAACGTCGCTTTCTGGTGTGCTTGTCTTCTTGCAGTAAGATCATCCGTAAAGAAGGCCCCGCTGCTCTTCTGAAGGGTGCCGGCTGCAGAGCGCTCGTCATCGCGCCGTTATTCGGCATCGCACAGGTCGTTTATTTCATCGGAGTTGGGGAATTCGTCCTGGGACGGTTTCCCAACTTCAGATTCTAAATGCCATAAAGTCAGACATCGGAACCAGGTGAACATTAAAGATGAAAGTCTGAGGCAGCTACACTGTGACCATTTGGAGAATGACATGCTGTGAGTTAGAGATTTTCTATGGAAATGCTAACGTTAGCATCTTACAGGTGGCTTTATTAAGAAGCTGGGACAATCTTGTTTTTATAAACCGTTTAAAAAAAAAAATAAATCTCCAGGGCCAGCCTTCAGTTTCCCTCAATGAGGGAAAGGATGCCTTAGACAATAATCAGTACTGTTTTTAATATGCCTTCATCAGCTTCCCCTTCACGAAGTATAGTTTCTGTGAATTATACAGTTATATGCGCTTGGTAAATAAGCTGAACTGTTCTAGAATCTATTCTATAGAGTGATATATGACGCTGTGAGCTTCAATCTGATTGGAGAACCGAGGACCCTCTGCCAATCAGATTGATTTATTATTATTTACTGATTTGATTGATTGATGCTTACAGCGTCATATATTGCCGTGAATGGGTTATTATTGAAGTGAATGGATGGCTGGAGCGTCTGCTCTGAGCGTCTCTTACCGCCGCGGACGGGTTTACATTGGAGTCAATTGAGAACGTTTCATACAGACGTGGAGGGGTCCCTTTTGCGTCAGTATCAGACGCCTAAGGGCGTGACAAATCGTCGGTATTTTACAAGCGGGGAATGAGAAAAGCAAAAATGTATGTTAAGACAATCCTGCACCTATCACGTTCTCGTGGGCCAGATAAAATGACGTGGTGGGCCTTGAGTTTGACACATGTGATCTATAGTGATGTAGATTCGATCCCTCATCTAAAGTGGAGAAGGGAAGTTGACGAGGGTATATTCAACACACCACTGAACCAAAGCCCCATTGTCTTCTTCTTGCCTGCCTGTCCGAGTTTGCCTGAGACAGATGGGAAACATTTCATTTGAGTGGGCAGCCTTGGAGACATGTATTTCAATCCTGATTAAACCGTGTAGTCCATTTTCATTGATGCGGTTACAACAGAGGATCCAAAAAGCTCAGAATTTCAGATGCTGCTTGTAAAAAAATATTGATTTGATATTTGGTATTTGCAGAATCCAGGATTGCGGTTGTGCTATCCGTTCAGACCAAATCAGGAAAAGGGTTTAAAGATAATTTAGAGAAAAGAGAGGCTCCCAAGTGACGCAATAGAAAAGCTTCGCCATATTGCCGTGATATCGTGAGTTTGAATCCATCCGTGGCTGGGAGCCAAGGGAGCAAAATTGGCTGCGCTCTCCGGGTGGGCGGGATGGCTTACTCTCCCTCCCCTGTCAATCACAGTGACACTAACCAATCGTAGTCATCGGTGAGCTTGTGGGTGCGGAAGAGGGCGGATAGCGCTTTCCTCTGTGTGTGTTACGCTGCCCTGTGACACATCATGAGCAGCTGTTCGAGAGAAAAAAAAAACAGTTGGCTGTCTTCATGTGTCTGAGGAAAGACGTGTTAGCCTTCACCCTTCTGGTTGGAAGTTCTTATATGATAGGGGAGAGCTGGCTGGTGGATGGGAATTGGCAGGTGACCAAATTGGGGAGAAAATGAGGAAAAATCCCACCATGTATTAAACATGTAATCACGGTATCTTCTCTAACATTACAGAGTGTTAATCGGTGAACCACACAGTGTTAACCTCAGAATCACACAGTTGGGTCAAAAAGTCTGAATGAACCATTTTTCTCAACTGAGACATGTTTATCCCATAGATATGGCACATTAGAGCCCTAGATCGGCAACCAAATGTGCACTACGGACACCCCTGTGCATTCAAAACCCTTTTTCTTTTAATATGTGACAGAATAAAAGGGGTTGCAGTGCATTCTGAATAGAATGGCATACATTTTTTTTTACTATTGTTGTTGTTGTGAAGATGTAAATAAAAACCCAAAGTTATACCATACGAGTCCATACACTGTGACTTGTAGTTTCTTATGTCTTCATTGTGTGTGTGTGTGTGTGTGTGTGTGTGTGTGTGTGTGTGTGTGTGTTCCAAACCACAGCAACCCTGACCTGCATAAATGAACATAGGAAATATGTTGCGCTCCCATGTTAATCAACGTGGTCTTTCTTTGTCCATACGGTCTTCACATCTGAAAGCGCGCTCCTACAACTTTTTTTTTCTGGGTCCCAATCCAAATCCAATTGGGATCCCAATCCAAATGCACGCTCAAGGCTAAGTCAAGGCTAACAGGCTAATCAAAGGTACCGTTAACCAGATACGTGTTCATGTCGGCTAAATCCGACATGTTGCACAATTAGCTAATTAGCTAATGTTTCTTGAATTAACGCTAATATCGAGAATGTGGATAAATATCATTTATATAGATACTTACACATGAATTGTCTCACCATGACGTGTAATCTGTTTGCTGGGTCAGCATTTTTTCGTTTTATCGGCAAAATGTTTACATTGCGTCTAAAGACAACTGCTTATTTTATAGCGACCCGACGGTATTTCAGCTTTTATTTCAGTCTCTGGTGTCAGAATCTAGTATATGGTACAAACAGAGCATTCACATTTACACCATTTAGCAGACGTACTGTAAAACATACCCTCATGCTAGAAAGAATAGCTCGAGGTGTAAGCTGAAACCCTGTTAGAGAGGAGGTAGTAGTACAACAGGAAGTTATTATGCTGGGGGGACAAGTTAAGGGTTGTTCCTCTGTCTTTATGTATTTAGCGCTCTGTTAAGTGCTTCAGTGCTTATTTGAAGACAAACAGTGACTCAGCTGTTTATACAGCCAGCGAAGTTCACTCCACCACCTAATTGTCAGCACAGAGAAAAGAGAAGCGATAGATTTAAACATTCGTAAACGTTCGCTAGGTTTAGTGTTGGAGGACGACACAATCGTCTGATACTTGTGCTGCGTTTGTGGTGCCTTTTAAGTGGTAGTTTGCAAGTTGTAATAATGTAATTTCCCACCTTGTGACGTTTGATACGTGAAGTGAACGGAAAACATGAACGCGATAGTGAGTAGCGTTAGCAAAAAGCTAGCTGGCTAACGTTAGTGATGATTACCTTCTCAAAACAGTGATGAGTATGGCCAACGTTATAGATTTAACAAAGTATACTGCCTGTATATTAACCGATCTAAAGCTAATACTGTTATAAACTCGTTTAAAAGTAGGGAAAGGGGACTTTACACTGTTTACTGCGCGAGCGGCCATGTTGTTTCGACGTCACTCGGTAAACGTGGAAAGAAATTGACGAGTTGAAATTTCAAGTTGGAGGGGTGTTTTCAGAAAAAAAAAAACGTATTTAAAACAACAGAAAATGTATAACAGAATCTAAAACATCGGTTCTCAAACAGGGACTACTTTAACTGTAAAACAAAAATCACGGATCCCCTCAGTACATATTTATTTTTTTCAAAATTGCCGCATTATTTAAACATGTGCAAGAATATTTTGGCTAAATTTTTGGAGCAGGAACATTTTTAAATTGACGAACGTTCCACTCAGAACCTTTTATTTTTTATTTTTATTTAAATTTGTCATTAGATTCCAGTTAATTAGAAAAATGGACCTTTTAGAGAGAAAAAGATCAAAGAAAAGAAGACCCTACTTTGAGAACCGTGGATCTGGTGCATACACACTTACAGCTAAAAGCAATGTGAACACATGCTTCCTGAATAGTTTCTGAATAAAAATAAGCTGTCATGTTTTGCTTCTGAATTGTGGAATGCAGAACAAACATAAATAAACCTCAATAAGAATTTCAGTAAGAGTTTCCTATTCAGCATTTATTAGCACTGTTCCACAATCTGCTAGCTAATCGGCGAATTAGCCGTTTTACAAGTTAGCATTGTATACGCTACAGTTAACGTAGCAATGCTCACACTTACTAGAGGTTGCTAAACCTAGTGCTCGAAAACATAAAATCTGTTCTGTTAAGACATGGTTTTTATTTTATGTTTGAATGTTCATACTGTGTATTACCCATAATGCCCTGCGAGCAGTGACTACCAAATGTGACATTCAGATCAGTCTGTAAGGAGATAAAACGTAAAGATGACCTGCATTAGGGGTAACACAGAGGTCAAAAGTGTCTCGTGTCAGGATTGCACAAAGGACTGTAATTAGCCGATTAGCATGCTGGCTTTTAGCTAGCTCGAACAGACTGACATCATTACGATGATTTCCTTTTTGAGAAACTCTTCTTTAAAACCAGGCGTACTGTGATGTGTACACTGCTGCAATGAAATTTCAACAGCCGTCAGAATTTGGGACGCAGCCATATTGACCGAAGCGTACTTTTTAATGTTATTCGGATCTTGTTTTTGGAGACCTGTCAAGGCTGATATTCATTCTGTTAAACCGCAGCAGTGGAAGTGAGCTGTAATCTGACAGCTGGGTAAAAGTGTATACTCTGCAGTGAGGATGAAACCCGAACCCACACCTGTTGCCTTCGTTTCAGACACGAAAGATGACACCGAGCCCGGAGCACAGCTCGCCGGGAAATACAATCTCAGACATGCTATATGGCACACTCACGCTGAGGAAGAAATCAGCTTGCTCTTCATTGCCAAGTTCACAATTTCTTGGTTTTCTGACATTCTTTACTCATTACAATCCTTTGCGAGGTCCATCATGAGTGTGTTAGAGCACACTAATACTGATTAATACACTCACTAACGTGAACATTTCACATCTAAGAGAAACCTCGATAATAGCGTGAGTTAAAGTGCATCTTTAACATGCCTAATTTATAGAGGTCTCATACAATAGACTTACATGCATCCAAGGTGAAGAAACACTTTAACGTGCTCATAATTTAAACTGCAGCGTTACCTTTTTTCCCCCAGTGTCACAAACGACTCGTTCAATGATCCGTTCTAAAGGATTCGTTCTATACTCCTCCTTTCTGATTGGTCAGACGTCCCAGTCTGTCGTGATTGGTCTACCGCTGTCAGCGAGCAGCCGATGAAGACCAGAGGCGGGGCTTTTTGTTACAAACCTACGTAGGTTAGTACAGGAAGTAAAGTCTGGAATCACTAACGACTCGATTCAGCTGTTCACAATCGGTTCCTTCTTTTGGGAGTCGATAACTCCGTTTGTCGTGTGCGTCGATTTTTTAAACTTTGCAGACCTTTCACATTCACAAACAGCTACGTGTATAACACGCTACATGAGAGGTCATATTTGAAAAACCATACCAGGTGCACTTTAAATCAGCAGCTAATTCAAGCATACTACCAAATGTACTACAAACATAGGAATATATACCGGAACAGATCTACAGTTTACTTTTGATATACTCTGAAAAATTGCCTTCATCGACCGATACATCGGTGAATCTCTAATATATATTTTTAAACATCCTGCGTCCTTTCCCCTTCAGTGAACTGGCTTTTTCTTTTGCATTTCAAAAATCATACATGCTAAAATCGTACAGCTTAAGCTCGAACGATTTGATTTGGAAATGTTTTACTGTAACGACAGAAGACACAAAACAACACACGAAGGTAAAACCTCAGAAAAGTTTATTTGTTCTTTTAAGTCAATCTTCCATCCTGAGAGGCCTAACTGCTGTTTGAACTCATTAGCCAATAAATAAATTACATGTTTCAATACCCAAAAAGACAACAACAACAACAACAATGTGTTGTTTACAGTACGAAAAACAAGCTTGTTAAAAAAAATGACTACAACACAAAAGGTTTGATCTAAGCTGCTATGTGAAGCCATGCAATGTTACATACAACATACTGTACATGCATCTCCTACATTCTGAGCAGCTGTGAACACACACACACACACACACACACACACACACACACACACACACACACACACACACAACCTCAAAACCAACACACAGGTCCCCAGTTTACTTTAAGGTCCTGTTCTTAATCAGCTTTAGGCATGTGCTGATGTGACATTTGATCCTTATTAAATTGTTTACGCAACACCGTGACGTTAATGTGTATCTCAGCTGGGTTTCTTTCGAATTTCAGCTTCATTATACATCATCACGCTCACCTTCAGCTCGGGCACAAATAAATCTACTCCTTGTGTAACGGGTATGGAAAGTATTCCATACATTTAATATGTAGAATTACACAAAAGGAAATGTATACCTGATGTAGCTGTCTACTTGTGTGAGTACTTTCCCCTTTAATTGTCATGATGTCATTGGTCTGTGTAATTTCCTGTTTTGGCTCCTCCTCTTCCCTTTCGCATCGTAATTGAACGGGAGAGGTAGGTTTAATTTTGAGTTCTCGATCATCTTGTTTCATCTTTATTGAAATCATCGTTTATACACATTTTTTTTTGTAAATAAAATGTTCGTTTTCTAATTAAAGAAATGGACACGTCGTCGCGATTATATTTTTGTATACACCTTCAGATCAAAAGGTTTTTAAGATCATGACAAACATTTCAGTCGAGTGTCCACAAACTTTCGACCGGCAGTGTAATAGCAACAAGATTGCATTTTATTTGTGCTGTTCAAATCAAAAAATTCAAGGCTAACTGCAAAACTGACAACAAGATTAAACGATGGTTTGACTTTAAGCCTAGTTATTTTTAACAGTTTGTATTAAACCGAGACGTATGCAGCGGAACCGTTGCTGCGTACACCGCGAAGACACGCCCATTCTGAGATCGCTTAAGCTACGTTCACACATACAGCGATTTTATCAACCGTCGCTGTACTATGATGTCGCAAGTAGGCGTTCCTACTACTGGTTGCCATAGTAACATTTATTAACACGAAACATTTCGGACTCGCCGGCAGTACGAGGGGTCACGGATCACTCGCGCCCTACCGTCTTCGCTCCCGTTGGTAGTCGCTACGCAAAGTCGCTCCAAATTCCAACTTTGTCACATCTCTGGACACGCCCACATCTATTCGCGTACGGTCGCCAGCTCTCCTTGAAAACGAATGGTCTCCGAACGCACCTTTATTGTCCTTTGGCTACATCACTTAACAGAAATACGTCTAGAATCCAGTCTGAATAGTACGCATGACAGAACAGTAGTTCTGGCTTTCGTGGTCGTTCTTGTCTGAGGAACAGACTGACGAGACTGGCTTCTCCGGGAATATAAATACAAAATAAGAGTTCATTGTTTAACTGCGTCATGTTTGTGTATATCTACTGAATATCATCAGCACATGCCTACACAGCGTCTTCAAGAAGAGAATGAATACACTAAACCTACTCATGGAAACGTTCAGTATTACTATTGATCTTCACTCAGTCTATGTTTTTAAAGGAGTTTTAGCTAATCGGGCGTTTCATTCCTGTTTCCAGTGCACACTCGTCGACTTCAGCTCAATATCTGTGTCCATCATGGAGACAGCTGATGGAATTGTCTTACTTTTCTACACTGGCGTGCTAGTCAGCTAGCTGGTATGTTTAAGTAGTTACTTAACAGAAAAGTAAAGCAGTTTCATTTACTGGAAAGTGGGTTTTTTTTTTGTTTATTCTTACAAGTTTTGTCCTCCATTTGGAAAAAATGAAAAGGAAATGGCGTCAGATTGCGGAGGTGGCTTCTAAGTAAGTTGAGTTCCTGAAGTAATTCTTAACCTCCGTTCACACTGGCAAGTGATAATGTGACAAGAGGCTAGTGCGAACTCAACTTCGCTGAGTTTGTTTGTGATTGCTGCGACTAAAAATGTGCGATTTTGCTGCGTTTTTCTTCTTCTTCAGAATTTGCGATGCTACTCGAATTGGGGAAATTGCAAGCGCACAGTCTTTCGCAGTGATGTTTGTTGGTAAACCCGAGCTTTTAGCTGTACTCACGTTCGACGCACGTGAATCAAAGAAGGCTGAATGCGCGTTGTGATGTCACATGACACGTTTTGGCCCAAATCTGCAGTAATTTTGCGGAGTTTGCTTGATTTTGCGTTCATTTCTGCGATCTCAAAATCACGAAATCCTGGAGGGACCGCTCATGTAACACTGACTGTGTTTACACGGACAGCAGTAATCTAATTATCGACCTTATTCTGAATAAGACAATATTCTGATTAAGGTGTTTATATGAGTCGCTTTTAGAATACTCCTTTCATGTTCAGGTTTTACATGTTATAGAACATAGATCGATTAATGTCACACGTCATTACGTCCCCGCGTCACGCCGTCCGACGTCGCTCCAGAATTTCACGTATCGACGAACAGTTGGTCTTCGTTATGGAACCGTATACAGTTTTGAGTGTTTAATTTTTTATTTTATGAAAGCTTCAAGTGCGGTTAATTATTTCTCATGCTATACGTGCAAATAGACGACTGCTTGAAGCGGTGGGCTGCGTCCCAAACCACGTACTTACCTACTATATAGTATATAGAGATACATGTATTTTGCCTACTATACAGTAGATTAGTATGCCGTTTGGGACGCAGTCGTGCTCTCTTGTTTGTCGTTAAACGGTCGAGCGCTGCCGTGTGTGATCGTGTCCTGTCGCACAATGCGGTGAAAACTCCCACACGACGTTAATAGTGTGATTAAGGTGTGTACATGTCTGTAACGCACGTCGATAATGCGACTAAAACAGGAGTACTCCACACGTCTCGATTCCATTTGTGTTTACTTCGAGTATGACTTTAGTCGGGTTAAGGTCCTCAATAATCGCTGTTTACATGCCAGTTTCTTAATCAGAGTATCGTCTTAATCGGATTATTATTGTCCATGTAAACGTACTGACTTACACAACACATTTCCACTATCTGGTAAGATAGAAGTGGACAAAGTGTGTGTTGAAAACAGGACTGAAACGCAAAAAAGCTGCATCTGTATCATATGAACTGGATGGGTTGAAGCGCTCAGGTTATATACGTCGTATAAAAGAGCAAGGCACCTTAATTGATCGTATACGTCATCGTCGAACAGGAATGACTTAAAAATGACAATGACTAGCTTTTACACAAACCAACAGCACGTCACAGATATTCACCATCACACACATTACAAAAATGGAGTATAAATCTCAATAATATTTACAAACCTGTCCTTAGGAAAGGCAGCGACTATGTAATGCAACATGGATGTGAGCAAACATCAAAAATGCAATTCAGATATGGTGTTAATCAGGTCCAAACGGCTGAGTGCACTACCAGGGATTATTTATCTACCAGCTGTCAAGCACTAACTCTAGATTAACATCATCAAGTCTACCGTGGACGTGTCCCAAACCACATTAATCTTAAACACGCTCCCTGCGGTAGTGCACTCGGACCGTTAAACAGGACTTCATGCGTTATTTACGCTCGCTATAACATACTAGACCTCACTGGTTTTAATCTCCCTCGGTCATGTGACCTCAGAGACCCCGGTCTTTAAATTCCGCATCTCAACAGCCTCCTGGTTTAGACATCGACAGAAATATATAAATTAAATTAAATTACATTCCTTAAAACAGCTTCACAAACTGAATATTTACGACACCTATCCAGCAGGTAAAGTGAAAAAGAAAAACGAATCAATCCAAACAAACTAAAAAAGTTGAGAGTAAGACTTCCTTCCATTAGCTTCTGACTGGATGTTCTGAATGACGGGGGGAAAAAAAAAAACACGAGATGTTTGTTGATCTCGAAGCTCTTGTTGTGTCTGTAAAAAAAAAAAAAAAAAACTGGCACAGAGGTTAAAGGTGAAAAGGTCATGAAGTTAGATGACCTCACGGCTGTTCCGGATCGCGCAGCACAGCACCATGCTGAAGATCATCCCGATAATCTGCGGAGATCAGACACAAATCAGTCATAATAACAATTAAAGAATGTTGTTGTATTCCTAAGCAAGTAGCACCTAGCAATGTTTTTCTTTACTTGTTAGCAAAACTAGCCTTGTAATGTAGCTCCAGGACAAAAGCAAAGACAGTACACTCGAGTACACTCGGGGAATATTGTGTACATATATGTAATTCTTGGCCAAACTATTCCTTCAAACGGTCTCACCATGACTCCGGCGATTCCGATCCCCACGTATCCGATGATAAAGAGTTTACTCTTGAAAAAGTCTCCGATGGCTACGTCACAGTTCTGCGGAAATAAAAACAATGAGATGCATAGCTTGTAAATCTATAAGGAACTTTTATCGGCATATAAAACCCATTACGAGCGCTAAATAATTCCTCTCCTCACCACTAGAGGGCTCAGTCTCTCAGTACTGACTGTTTCTAACGCTACAATCAAGCTACTCTAGCATGCTAGGCAGGCGACCAGTCGTTTGCTGTCTACGTGTGCGACACGGAGCCGCGATCTCCGTGACAGCAGCAAGCAACAAAGCGAAGAGACATTTGACTCAGATTTATTCAGTTCGATGCAAATTTATGTATGATGCGGTAAAGTGACAAATCACTTAGCAAATCTCATACATAGCACATTTCTTTCAGTCCCCATTTCCCTCTCCCCATTCCATTCCCTTCCTGGTTCATTTGTGTAAATCCAGTGATCATTGTGTCACGTGGACTATATCTAAACATCTGTAATGTGAAATCGTTTATTCAGGGCAGAATTAAATAAGAAACAAAAAATAATAATAAAAAGATGAGCATTTTTCCGATTCTACAAGGTGTATGTAAACGTATGACCTCAACTGTAGCTCAGGGTCACGCCCTTATACAAGAATATGACACAGTTTGTGTTGTTTTCCAGTGTGAGCACGATTAGTGTTAGGACTCGACCTTCTAGACTAGTAGCTGTGTTGCAACAAAGAGAGTGTCTAATAATTTAGGAAGGAATACATTTCAAACGTATGTAAAAGGTATGTAAGATTTTGGAATTTCGCCGAAGAAAAATTTGCTTGTGCTACTTTAGGGCTGTAGGACTCACGTCTGATCTCTGTATTGACTTGGATTTTGCTCTTGGGCATTGTTGTCGCTAAATATGGTCTTGGTCTCGACTGAGTTAAAAACAAATGTTCACGGTTTCTTTGCTTTTCGCATTCACAAAGTTTGACAAGAAGTAATCCGTTTGTTGAGAACAGAGTAATCAATGGCGCACTGCATGTATGTGACGTTAAGTAGGCCTTTTGATCTCACTTTCATTTGGATTCGATCTTGACTAGTCCTGGTCTTGGACTTGGACTTGACAATGGCAGAGTTGATAATGATAATGAGTCTTTATTGATCACGTATACATTACGGCACAGTGAAATTCTTTTCTTCGTATACCCCAGCATGTCAGGAAATTGGGGTCAGAGCGCAGGGTCAGCCGTGATACAGCGCCCCCTGGAGCATAGAGGGTTAAAGGCCTTGCTCAAGGGTCCAACAGTGGCAGCTTGGCAGTGCTGGGGCTCGAACCCCCGACCTTCTGATCAGTAACCTTAACCGCCAAGCCACCACTGCCCCAACTTCGTTGACTATGGTCCTAGTGCTTCATCCTTCTTTAGGCCAGTCTTTAGCCACATTCAAACAGAATCCAGTGCTGCGTCCCAAACGTGAGGATGGCTCTATCTCCCGACTATCTGATCCTGACAGCTCGTGACTGGAAAATTTAGTATCTCAGGATTCCCAGGGTGACTCGCAGGACCTCCAGAACATCGTATTCAAATATACATTATTTCCCTGACTAAATAATCAAAAATAAAAATAATTTTTAAACTAAAACAACAAGTTTAATAATAAGAGCAGAGTGAGTTACCTTGGTGTCAGAGGATCGGTCGGGACAGAGAGTTTTTAGCGAATCCGCAGTGCCGCAACAGTTCAGCTGCGAAAAGTATACAACATGAACTCAACACAGAACTTAAAAACCAATAAAAACACACGCATGCACACACACACACACACACACACACACACACACACATACAGAACGAAGCAGCGTGACACTTACGACTCGATGGTAGCTGGTGAGAATCGCCGTGTTGTTACTGTCTTTAGCAGATTCTATATAAAACGTCTGAATCTCCTCAATGATCTGAGGGAAGGAACGCAAGAGGAAAATGAATCCACGCCGACGAACGGACGAACGAACGAACGGACTTAGAACTCGAATACACTTGTGTATATGGTTTTACCGTGTCTTTATTCAGGAATCCAAAAACACCAGCAGCAATTTCGGCTGCGAAAATGATCACGAGGCAGGCGAAGAACTGCAGTTACACAGAAAAACACGCCGTGTGTTAATCCCGCACAAGATTTACCAGTGAATTAAACACAACCGCACCATGTGACACAACACTACAGTACAAATGATCAACTGAACCAGGCTGCAAATCTGTAACAGAACGCAGTGTTTCCATGTGAAAGAATGAAACCAGGACATTTAGACACTATCAGGCGGGACGATGAGAGACTTTCATCGAGATTAAGAACTTTCAGAAAAATTAAGAACTTTCATTAAGATTAAGAACTTTCAGTGAGATTAAGAATTTTCAGTAAGAACTTTCATTAAGATTAAGAACTTTCAGTAAGAACTTTCAGTGAGATTAAGAATTTTCAGTGAGAGTAAGAACTTTCATTATGATTAAAAACTTTCAGTAAGAACTTTCAGTGAGATTAAGAACTTTCATTAGGATTAAGAACTTTCAGTGAGATTAAGAATTTTCATTATGATTAAGAACATTCAGTAAGACCTTTCATTATGATTAAGAACTCTCATTAAGATTAAGAACTTTCAGTGAGATTAAGAACTTTTAGTAAGATTAAGAACTTTCATTGAGATTAAGAACTTTCATTGAGATTAAGAACTTTCAGTGAGATTAAGAACTTTCAGTAAGACCTTTCATTATGATTAAGACCTTTCATTAAGATTAAGAACTTTCAGTGAGATTAAGAACTTTCATTAAGATTAAGAACTTTCATTGAGATTAAGAACTTTCAGTGAGATTAAAAACTTTCAGTAAGACCTTTCATTATGATTAAGAATTTTCAGTGAGATTAAGAACTTTCATTAAGATTAAGAACTTTCAGTAAGATTAAGAACTTTCAGTCAGATTAAGAACTTTCAGTATAATTAAGAACTTTCAGTGAGATTAAGAACTTTCAGAGAGATTAAGAACTTTCAGAGAGATTAAGAACTTTCATTAAGATTAAGAACTTTCATTAAGATTAAGAACTTTCAGTGAGATTAACAACTTTCAGTGAGATTAAGAACTTTCATTAAGATGAAGAACTTTCAGTGAGATTAAGAACTTTCATTAAGATTAAGAACTTTCAGTAAGATTAAGAACTTTCATTAAGATTAAGAACTTTCATTGAGATTAAGAACTTTCAGTGAGATTAAGAACTTTCAGTGAGATTAAGAACTTTTAGTAAGATTAAGAACTTTCAGTAAGATTAAGAACTTTCAGTAAGACCTTTCATTATGATTAAGAACTTTCATTATGATTAAGACCTTTCATTAAGATTAAGAACTTTCAGTGAGATTAAGAACTTTCATTAAGATTAAGAACTTTCAGTAAGATTAAGAACTTTCAGTGAGATTAAGAACTTTCAGTATAATTAAGAACTTTCAGTGAGATTAAGAACTTTCAGTGAGATTAAGAACTTTCAGTAAGAACTTTCAGAGAGATTAAGAACTTTCAGTAAGATTAAGAACTTTCATTAAGATGAAGAACTTTCAGTGAGATTAAGAACTTTCATTATGATTAAGAACTTTCAGTGGGATTAAGAACTTTCAGTGGGATTAAGAACTTTCATTGAGATTAAGAACTTTCAGTAAGGTTAAGAACTTTCAGTGAGATTAAGAACTTTCATTAAGATTAAGAACTTTCAGTGAGATTAAGAACTTTCAGTGAGATTAAGAACTTTCAGTGAGATTAAGAACTTTCAGTGAGATTAACAACTTTCATTGAGATTAAGAACTTTCAGTAAGGTTAAGAACTTTCAGTAAAATCTACAGCTTGAAACGTTTGAACTTTTTTACTACTCTTTTCTCTTAGAATAATTTCAAGCGTTAATTTCTCGAAAGAAGCAAAATGTCGACATTTTCTTATTCCTTATTTCTTATCTACAAATAGATTAAGATGTAAAACTTAAAATCAGTAATAGTTTCTACACATAGGTTTAACACTCTTACATTTGATGAATGGAAACCTTATTATAAGGGTATTTAGAGTATTTTCTAAGATATTTGCATTTGCTAGAATGTAGATTTTTGCAGTGCATGCTAAAGGTAAATAATAATAATAGTAATAATAATAATAATAATAATAATAAAATATATGCATTTATTTATTTATTTGAACAACTACATAGTATTTTTTGCAC
The DNA here is from genome assembly GCF_001660625.3 of Ictalurus punctatus. NCBI lineage: Eukaryota > Metazoa > Chordata > Actinopteri > Siluriformes > Ictaluridae > Ictalurus > Ictalurus punctatus. The sequence continues at coordinate 23,036,062 of NC_030430.2, forward strand.
CTTTCATATTTGGTTCGATAAAGATTTGTTTATAAAGGGAAAAGGGGAAAGGAGGGACAGGGAATGGAACAAAGGAGAGGAAAGAGGGAAAGGGAAGGAAATATTAAGCTTAAGATTAGGAAGGTTGGAAAGAAAAATAAATAAAAGTGAAGTCTGAAATATGAGGAAGGCGGGAGAGAGGGCGGGAAGGAAGGTTTGGGAAGGTAGGGAGAATTAAAAAACAAACGTAGAAGGAAAAAACAATGACAAAATAAGTTACGAAAGTTAAGGTAAGGTAACAAAAGAACAGGACAAGATAGAAGTAGAAGAAAGAAAAAGTATTGGAAACAAAAATATGGACAGAAAAATAAGTTTCAGGACACAGAGAGAGAGCCACTCACCGAGCCGAGGAGACACTGAGACTCTCGGACAGCACCGCAGCATCCGAAAAAGCCGACCAACATCATCAACCCCCCTGCTGCGATCAGGATGTACACTCCTACACAACAGAATGAGACAAGGCCGCTTACATTCACCGAATGAACTGAATCCCAGTGAGTCACAGACTTAAACCAAGCACAGAGAAAGATTTCACCTATGATGATTTCTCACAACGCTCGACACTGGACTGTTCGATATGACAAATTTGAATTCTAAGAGACAAAGATAAAGCTTGGATGCAGATTGTAATCGTACACTTTGGCCAGAAGAGGGCAGTGTAAAATCACTGTTTATAAGAACAGCTTCCCTCTGAAACATGAGCCTTTGTTTAAGGGCGATGACATCATGCAGCACTGAGAGATGATGTAATTAACCTCATCTGACTTTTCGCTCATCTGATTACCTTCATCACAGCAGGGAGGGGAGAGTGATAGCAAGAGAGAGAGAGAGAGAGAAAGAGAAAGAGAGAGAGGAGAGAGAGCGAGAGAGAGAGAGCGAGAGAGAGAGAAAGAGAGAGAGAGGAGAGAGAGAGCGAGAGAGAGAGAGAGAGAGAAAGAGAGAGAGAGGGGGGGAGAGCGAGAGAAAGAGAGAGAGAGAGGAGAGAGAGAACAAGAGAGATAGCACTCCCATTATTAGTTGTGTAAATATTATGAAAACGAACAAATTGTGTAAACAGAGGGTTCTAGAAACAGGATTCTACTGTGGACTGATGATGGTGTTTATGTGCTCTATGTACTGTAGGTGTGGTTCGGGACACGTCCACTCTGGACTCAAAATGATGTTTATATGCTCTGTATAGGCTCAATATTGTGAATAGGGTCTGCAGTTTGGGACACATCCAAACTGAACTGATAATGGTGTTTATGTGCTCAATATAGTGAATAGGGTGTGTAATTTGGGACACATCCACTCTGGACTCATAATAGTGTTTATAAGCTCTGTATAGTGAATAGGGTGTGTGGTTGGGACACCTCCACTCAGGACACATAATGGCATTTATAGGTGCTATGTAGTGAAGTGTGTGCGGTTTAGGACACATACAAATTGAACCGATAATTGTTTATGTGCTCTATATAGTGAATAGGGTGTGTGGATTGGGACATGTCCACTCGGAACTCATAATAGTGTTTATGTGCTCTGTATAGTGAATAGGGTGTGTGGATTGGGACATGTCCACTCGGAACTCATAATAGTGTTTATGTGCTCTGTATAGTGAATAGGGTGTGTGGATTGGGACATGTCCACTCGGAACTCATAATAGTGTTTATGTGCTCTGTATAGTGAATAGGGTGTGTGGATTGGGACATGTCCACTCGGAACTCATAATAGTGTTTATGTGCTCTGTATAGTGAATAGGGTGTGTGGATTGGGACACGTGAATGCTGGACTCATAATAGTGTTTATGTGCTCTGTATAGTGAATAGGGTGTGTGGATTGGGACACGTGCATGCTGGACTCATAATAGTGTTTATGTGCTCTGTATAGTGAATAGGGTGTGTGGATTGGGATACGTCCATGCTGGACTCATAATAGTGTTTCTGTGCTCTGTATAGTGAATAGGGTGTGTGGATTGGGACACGTGAACGTGGGCAGATAATAGTGTTTCTGTACTCTGTATAGTGAATAGGGTGTGTGAATTGGGACATGTCCATTCTGGACTCATAATAGTGTTTATGGAATTCAGAATTCGGAATTCGATGGAGTAGGACGCGAAGTTGGAGGCTCCTGCTGATTTCGATTAAAATTGTAATTAATTTGCGCTTTTCGGTCATACAATATATTTTGACTTATTCTACTCTGTTTCCTTGTTTGCAGTTTTAACTTTGTGGTACGTTAAAATGTCTGGAAAGAACACGAAAACCCGTGGTAGCATTCAGACACGACTGAGGCCAAGTGTGCGTGCCGCGAGCGAGTCTCCTTCTCCCCCTGTATCCACATCGCCGAGCGGTGACCCTGACTTCACCGCACTCTGGCTCGAGCCGCTGGCTTTACTGAGGAAGGACATCGCCGATATTTTTAAAAAGGAGCTCCAGAAGCTCCAGGAGACTCTCGGGGGTGCGCTGTCTACTATCCAGCTTGACCTGCAGGCCGTGAAAACACATCTGGCTAGTGATAAAGTTGCTACCGAGGCTACCATATCAACATTGAAAGGTACTGTTGGGGAAATGCGGCACGCGCTCTCCGGTTGCACCGATGATATGACGTGACTCAATTAGAGAATAAATGTGAGGATTTGGACTCGAGGTCACGGCGCAATAACGTTAGGATAGTCGGAGTTCCAGAGGGCGCTGACACCTGTACAACTGCTGCTGTAGCGGCCTTGTTAAAAGAGGCGTTTGGTCTGGAGAAGGAACCGGTTTTGGACCGGTCCCACCGGACCCTTCAGCCGAAGCCCAAGCCTGGTGAACGACCACGAGCTATCGTGTGCAGATTCCACTATCACAGTGACTGCGTTGACATTTTACGCCGTGCGAGAGAGCTCCAGAGGATTAAAGTGAGGGATTTGACCATCTCCGTTTTCCCTGACTACGCAGCCAAGACAGCCCGGGCCCGGGCCGCGTTTAACGAGATTCGGCGTCAACTTCGTGGTATTGAAGGCACTCGCTATGGAATACTTCACCCGGCTCGGCTTCGCATTACATATAACGGTGTTCAGAAGGACTTTATGTCAGCGGAGGAAGCAAGAGACTATGTTAAACTCTTGATATCGGGGTGAACTGCATCACCTACACAGCGGTGTCTTTTTTGCTCTTCTATTATTTTTATTTTTTTCTACTCGGCCTTCCAGCTCTACAGAATTCAGATTTTTATTGAAGATATTGTCGTTGCATTACTTCACCTAGATTTTGTGGACTCACTCTGTATTTACTTCTGTATTAATGTGCTTCTCTGTTTCGATGCTCTGACCGGGTTAGAGTTTCTGTTTATTTAATTTTATTAGTGTTATCTCCTCGGCTTTACGTGCTACACTGTTATATTATTTGTTACAAGTCTTTAAAAGGTAAGGACATTATATTTATTATTGTGTGCAGACTGTTTATCAGTCTTGGTAATTTTGTTGGTTAGTCCAGTTTACTCTCCGAGTTGTTTTCACATTGTGGACATCGTTCGGTTTTTGTAGGATACACTGCTGTCTCATTTGTTTATGGAGACTTTGGGTGTGGGTGTTTGGAGGATTGTGAGAGTAAGCAGAACATGCCAATGCTTTGAAGGATGTAATGTTATTTAATTGCGAATCTGTTTTTAGAGGATTTAAACCTAACATGGTGAACAAATTATATTATAGAATTCAGGCAGTTTCACTGGGGTTATCTCATACAGTGAAGCAAGTAATAATCTGGAAAGACCTTTGTAATATCACAGTCTAAAACTGGATTTAAAGAGAAGCAAATTAGTAAATGAATCACATGTAAATGAATCATATGTAAATGAATCACATGAAAATGTATCACTTGAATATGAATCACATGAAAATGAATCACATGTAAATGAATCACATGAAAATGTATCACTTGAATATGAATCACATGAAAATGAATCACATGTAAATGAATCATATGTAAATGAATCACATGTAAATGAACCATATGAAAATGAATAAATAAATTAAAGACATAATAGTGTTTATGTGCTCTATATAGTGAATAGGGTGTGTGGATTGGAACATGTCCACTCTGGACTCAATAGTGTTTATACAGTATGCTCTATATAGTGAATAGGGTGTATGGATTGGGACACGTGCAAATTAAACTGATAATGGTGTTTACGTGCCCTATATAGTGAATAGGGTGTATGGTTTGGAAACACTGTTGTGATGCCGTTTATTTATTTGATAAACAAATCAACCAACCCGTCCTCATTCTGTTCCCTAGATTAGTGTGCCACATAGTGTGCATGATTCTCCAGTGTAGGGATCAGGGCGTGTAGGGAGTAGGAAAGACATCTGGGCTGCGGCATCACTTTTCCCTGTAGGTCAGATGTACCTGTTCAAACTCCTCCCATTCCCCCACATCTCTGACTCCACCCACAACTGTTTTTCTCTCCTGTTTCCATGGCGACTAAATCCCTGCCCTACAAACTGCCACCCTTTTTCTAAAAACAAAAGAGCGAGGCACCAAGACGGAGTGTTTGTGTGGTTTTGGGAGGAAAGTGATGAATAAGACTCTTTCTGTCTCTCTCACACTCTCACACACACACACACACACGCACACACACACACACAGACATACACGTAGGCTGAAATGAGACACCACAGTCAAATATATTGTAGGTGTGTGTTATTTATGTGTCTGGACTGTAGGAGGACGTTTACTGTGACACGATGACATCACTGCTGAAAAACGGTCCATTATTGACACCCCCCCAATACACACACACACACACACACACACACACACACATTTGAACTATTGTTCCCTTTCAGCATGTTAAATTTGTCTTTAAGTAAATTTTAGACAGTGTAACGGATAAGTGATGTGAGGATGTCACAATGAGTGTGTGTGTGTGTGTGTATTTTACATTCAGTCACACTCTCTCTCAATCTTACACACACTCTCTCTCTCTCTTACACGTTCTCATACAGTTATTACTATAACACACAATATTTACACAGAATAGGTCTCATTTTTTAAAATTAATTACACTGTTATTTAATGCATTGTTGAAAGTTTTAGTGGTGTAAAGATCAGTCTCACACAGGTGTCTGTTTGTCACATGGTCATATGTTTGTCTTATTTTCTGCAAACCAAAACCACCATTTCCTGTTTTTTAAACAGTCACGGGCTGTGTGCTAATCCACATAATTCATACTTAAACATACTAAGTACGTAAATGTGACAGAATAGTATGCCACCTTCTACTCAGCAGACAGTGTTAGCGAGCTAAGTATATTAGCTCCCTGCTTGCCACACTAAAACCTAACACACACACACACACACACAATCTAACATACTCACACTCACCAATGAAGAAGGTGTCCGGTGCTCTGCCGCTGTCCAGGAGAGACACTGTGTCATTTTCCAACCGCAACCACAAACCAATAGCCAACACCAGAGAACCCATTAACTACAGAGAGAGAGAGAGAGAGAGAGGGATGGGGGGGGGGGGGGGGGGGGGGGGGTGTTGTACAGACAGAGAGACATCATCATCATCATTCTTAATCATCACTATCACCATGATACATCATCATCATCATCATCACCATCATTAGTCATTACCAACATCATAATCATCGTCCTTAATCATCATCACCACCACCAGCATCATCATCTTCATCATCACCACCACCAGCATCATCATTAATATCATCATCATCCTTAATCATCATCTTCAACACCAACATCATCATCATCTTCACCACCAGCACCATCACCACCACCACCAGCATCATCACCACCACCACCAGCATCATCATCATCTTCACCACCAGCATCATCATCATCATCACCACCAGCATCATCATCATCATCTTCACCACCACCAGCATCATCATCATCATCTTCACCACCACCAGCATCATCATCTTCACCACCAGCATCATCATCATCATCTTCACCACCACCAGCATCATCATCATCATCTTCACCACCACCAGCATCATCATCTTCACCACCAGCATCATCATCATCATCTTCACCACCACCAGCATCATCATCTTCACCACCAGCATCATCATCTTCACCACCAGCAACATCAACATCTTCACCACCAGCAACATCAGCATTTTCACCACCAGCATCATCATCTTCACCACCAGCATCATCATCTTCACCATCATCTTCAACACCAGCAACATCACCACCACCAGCATCATCATCATCATCTTCACCACCAGCATCATCATCTTCACCACCAGCATCATCATCATCTTCACCACCAGCATCATCATCTTCACCATCATCTTCACCACCAGCATCATCTTCACCACCAGCATCATCATCTTCACCATCATCTTCACCACCAGCAACATCATCACCACCAGCATCACCATCTTCACCATCTTCAACACCAGCATCATCATCTTCACTACCAGCATCATCATCTTCACCATCATCATCATCAACACCAGCATCATCTTCACCACCAGCATCATCATCTTCACCATCATCATCATCAACACCAGCATCATCTTCACCACCAGCATCATCATCTTCACCATCATCATCATCATCAACACCAGCATCATCTTCACCACCAGCATCATCATCATCATCTTCACCAGCATCATCTTCACCACCAGCATCATCACCACCACCAGCATCATCTTCACCACCAGCATCATCATCTTCACCACCATCATCATCATCATCACCAGCATCATCATCACCACCACCAGCAACATCATCTTCACCACCAGCAACATCATCTTCACCACCACCACCATTATCATCATTAGTGTCATCATCATCATCAGCATCATCATTAGTGTCATCACCACCACCATCATCCTTAATCACCATCATCATCCTCATCACCATCATCATCCTTAATCACCATCATCATCCTCATCACCACCATCATCATCATCCTTAATCACCATCCTCATCATCCTCATCACTACCATCATCATCATCACCACCATCGTCATTATCCTTAATCACCATCATCATCCTCATCACCACCATTATCATCATCCTTAATCACCATCATCACCACCTTCCTTAATCATCTTCACCACCAGCATCATCATCATTAGTGTCATCATCATCATCCTTAATCATCCTCATCAAAACTGGCATCATCATCATCATCACCATTAGTGTCATCACCAACATCATCACAAGCATCATCCTCATCACCAACATCATCATCACCAACATCTTCATCGCCAGTGTTACTATCTTTATGTACAGTCTCTGTACTTTCTCATCCTGTCTCCTATACTCTTATACTTATGTCTCTCTCTCTCTCTCTCTCTCTCTCGCTCTTCACTTTGGAGTCAAACAGAGAAATAATAAATCCCTTCTCGTGAAAATGCAATAACCTTAAATGAGAGCTCCAGATTTTTCCGTGTAAAACCACTGTGTGTGTGTGTGTGCGTGTGTGTGCGCGCGCACGTGTGTGTGTGTGACTTTGTGCATGCGTGTGTTGACTCTCGGCTTGGATTTTACATTCATGTTTATTGAGGTTCATGTTGGTGATGGATTTTCCATGTTTGCTTTTCAGGTTACACTAGCTGTGTGCTGATATTACATTTCATAGCACCGCATTCAAAGAATGTAAAACATGTCCGCACCGTATTATAAACCTCCACAGAACAGAATCCTGGGATATTATGGGCTGTTATGTGATATTATGGGATGTTATGTGTTATTCTCTTCAACACTGTCTTTATTCTGTCATGTGAAAGAGCTGTAGAGATGATATTCAAGTGTCATGTGCAGTGAATATAAATACAATATCACGCACACACGCCTTATATACTTCAAGCCACATTGTGAAATTTATTTTTGCAGTCTAACCGAACTGTAGTTAAACATTTTAACAGACCACGCCATATGCCCAAATAAAACAGTGGAAAAATCATTTCTACTGCAGCCTTAAACCACACGTTTCACTCTTTCTCATTTCCCTTCATCCTTCTTCACTGCTCGTGCCATGCTTTATCATTTTTTCCTTTGGTATGTTTGGGTATTTGTATATTCTCTTTGTGTCTGCTGTTATATATACTGTATATATGATCACGTATCTATAACACGAATTATAAACTAAATAGAAATTTCATCAGAGCCTTACAAATCCAAAGCAGATCCGATCCCAACTCTTAGCTTTGAAATTAAGCTTTAAGCTAAGACTGTTGCAATACATATATTGTGAATTGTCCTTGTACAAATAAAAACAAACAACAACAACGAAAAAAACTATGCGGTACTGGCAAACATAGTCCCCTATATAAGGGGAGTTTTGGAACACCCTGTATTTTTTTTTTAACACTATTAATTTATTAAAATCGTATGACTTTTTTTCATTTATTTTGCATGCATTCATGTGCTGTGATATTATTATTATTACTATTATTATTATGATTATGATTATGATTATTATTATTATTATCGTGCACGTTTATAAGTAGAAGGGGTGGGTATTAAAATGTTAATTTAATATTGAGTGTATAGTGTTTTTCTGAAAGAAAGAAAACATGCCTTCCATTAAAAATTAGAAGTAAAATAAAAAAAATAAAAAATCAAGATAAAAAAAAAAAATCTGCATAGTAGTATCGAGTTTTATTACAATTTAATAAAAATGAATTCAAAAGACACTGTGCATATAGTGTAATGTTTTACAGTGAACATGGAAAAACATTTATTTATAATATATTTTAAATAAAAAAGCAGATTGAACTAGAGGTGTTTGTTAGATCAGATCCAGTACGGCTTTTGCCAAATGTCAGCTATGGGCAAACAGAAAGGGGGAGGGGCTGGTTAAATGGTGCACTTATATAGCTCTTTTATCCAAAGCGCTTTACACTGGTTCTCATTCACCCATTCACACACACCAACGGTAGCAGAGCTGACATTCAAGGCACTAACTTGCCATCGGGAGCAACTTGGGGTTCAGTGTCTTGCCCAAGGACACTTCGGTATGTGGAGTCCCGTGGGCCGGGAATCGAACCTCCAACCCTACGATTAGTGGACGACCCACTCTACCACCTGAGCCACAGCCAACCCCTATTTGCATAGTTTTATGCAAATCATTCCAATTTGAATAAGGCCTTTTTTATGGACCATTGATGAGACTTCTGTGTAAATCAGCACACTCGACTGAAGGACACAGTGTCACTAAACACACACGGCCGCTAACACCAGGCTACACGTACTATAGCTAACTTAACACTTTATTTCATGACACACTCATCCGAACGTCAGTGTGAAACACGTCAGATATCCGATCCTGTAATAAATGGAAAAGTTTGGAATTGGATATGTTTACAACTATAAGGAAACTTGACTGTTTTTTTCTTTTGCTAGAACTGGTTTGATTATATATCTATAATTAATGCTTTATTATATTTATATTTACAATGCGAGTTCTTTGTGACGTGCTTTGGCTGCAAAAACGTTTTAAAGCATAGTGGCTTTTAAAGCAAGCAGTCTTGTGCGCCGACTTCTGCGTTAAAGGATTTAGGACGGAGCCTGAAATAAATAAATAAATAATACTAAAATCTGTGATAATAAAATAAAGACTTGAAGTCGATAGGACACACCCTTTATTCCGGTCGTTCCAGAGTTATACCCCTTTTTCTATCTTTCTGAGGACCTTCCATAACCACATAGTTAGATTGTAACACAATCTGTTTTACAATTGTAACACGATTATAATCATTACTTATACTTCTCGAACCTTTAAGTGACCAAAAGAAAAGAATAATTTCTTCAGTTTATTTCGATAAAAGCTATAAAAACATTGTATATATTTTTGTAAGGACCGATTGATTGTGAGGACATTCGACACTCTTCTACCACTGTGAGGACATTTGATCCTTTTTTGTTCACACAAAGAGCTAAATACATGCAAACACACACACACACACACACACACACAGAATAACAGCATTATTAAGGATTTATGAGGCCGTCAGTCTCCACGGAGCACATTAGAGGAAGCCGTGTGATCGGAAAACACACAGTTTCTGTGTATGTTGTATAAAGAAAAACTTTTCAGCTCAGTTCACACTAAACATCTGTGTCTGTCGTGGATATGTTTAACCAAGAGTAAACTCTTGGTTTTGCTTCCCACCAGCCTCTTCTGGCTAAATCTTCATTTCCTGATGTTGAACCTGAGAAGGTCTGCACCCCAGACCTCCTCACCATCCCAACATCAGTGCCTCTATCTCACTAACACTCTTGTGTCTGAATGATCACAAATCCCCTCAGCCATGCCCCAAAATCTAGTCTAAAGCCTTCCCAGAAACAGTGGAGCTTATTATAACAACAAAGTTCCCACTTTATCTGGAATGGGATGTTTAAGAAGTGCAAAAACCTTTGGCCATATAGTGTCGAATAAACGAATAATAAAAGACTTAATATCATGTTGGTGTGCTGTTACAGGAAAACAATCAATGACAAGAATGTCATGTGCACTGATGTACCAGTGCAAAATGAATTACCACCAAGTAAGCTGATAGTACTGTCCCTTGTTTCTTCCATCTGTAATTTCTACTCCCACCTGCATATATATATATATATATATATATATATATATATACACACACACACACACACACACACACCTGCTATGGTATTAAAAGTCATACAACTATAAGATCTAAAGCGATGACTTTGCTGCAACAGGACAGAACGGCACAGTATCCTCCCCTTAAGTACGCTTTGTCTGGTTTACTGGGTGTGGCAGTGTGATGTTTATGAATCTGGAATTGATCACAAGGGAATTCTGGGTAATAATGGATGGCCGTGGATCATAAATTACAGCCTGAGAACGGAGAGATATTGATTGTAGATCAAATCTCTTGGTTACTGTGTAATACCCATTAGCACTGTTACCACACACACACACACACACACACACATTATTATTATTACTATTATTACTATTAGTATTATTATTAACTATGTAGAACATTTTAGTGTATGTTTATTACCTTTCACTAACACCTGACAACAAGAGTCTGCAGTGTGTGTGTGTGTGTGTGTGTGTGTGTGTGTGAGTTTGACAGCTGTACTCACAAGTTGAAAGAACATGCCATGAGATAAAAAATCGACATTTGTAAACAAAGTTAAAATTCTAATCTCTGAGCGTTCATACAGTGTTATTCTTGGTGTGTGAGCGAACACATTTCTTTACCCATAATGCCCTGTCGAGCTTAACACCGAAAGAAAGCAGACAACGGCGAGACGTTTTACAAAAAGAACATTCAGACGAGCGCGTCATTATATAAAGGATAAACTGACCTATGATGTTATCTGTAACCGTGTCCGGCTTCAAAAAAAATACGTAAGGAATAAAAAATTTGCCCAGTGAGTAATCCAATCTATTATTTTGCTATATCAGCACTTCTGGAAGAGTTTAATAGCCTATATGTTACAAAGAAAGTGGAAAGTGTGCAGCCTTCTTTACTCCTGAAGACTTTCCCGTGTTGGCGAACTTACTGACAGCGGAGACTCCTTCCATTAACGTTAAAGAAAAGGAAAAAAAAACCTCTCCTTACAGAAAACGTCACCGTATCAAGGATACATGTCTCTGCGTTACTATGGAAACAGTAATGTATTAGAATGCGCACATTAATGTAAACCTGTCGGCGCGTTCTGACCAATCAGATTCGAGAATTCAACAGCACTATAGTATAAAATGAAAACAAGCCATTTTAAAAGGAACATGAAGGAACAACCATGAGCTAGTCGACTGAGTGACAATGGAGTTCCTCAGTGTAGAGTAGCATTAGCACTGATGTACACATGATAGTCTCAGAAAAGTGTACTGTAAGAATTTATCATGATATCATGCTGCCTGATGTGATTTCGCAACCTGGACCTGTCATAATTCCTTGCCCTCCGGATCTGCCGGATTTATCCTGATACTCCTTCAGCTTGGAGCTTTCTGCACTCATTTTCCATCCCTAAAGATGTACACTTCCCAAGTCTCAGCTTTAAACTGGGTACGGGATACAGGGCAGTGGTAACTCAGTGGTTAAGGTGTTGGTGTACTGCTCAGAAGGTCATGAGTTCAAACCCCAGTGCTGCCATTGTTGGGCCCTTGAGCAAGGCCCTTAACCCTCAATTGCTCAGATGTATGAATGAGATAAACGTAAGTCGCTCTGGATAAGAGCGTCCGCCAAATACCGTAAATGGATACTGAACTTATTCAGTATACTCAGGATACTGAACCTTTCAACATACTAAAGGTGTGTTTACCCGAGTGTGCAACAAAGCCACAGGTGACTGTTCATTTTCTAAGTACATGTGCAACACAGAGTCGCGATTTCAGCAACATGGGAGTGACTACTCCGAGCGATTGGCTCAATTGACCAATCATGTGGCAGATGGAAACCACCGCCAACCCAGAAGAACATTAAGGCTCGTTTGAATTTTGCCAAAACACTCCTTGATGTTCCTGAAAACTTTTGGGAGAACGTTCTGTGGACTGATGAGTCGAAAGTGGAAGTGTTTGGAAGACAGGGGTCCCGTTACAGGATTGGGGCAAATACTTTTTCCACAGCATTGTACATACAGCACACGCACACAATCCCCTCTGAAAGTATTGGAACGGCAAGGACAATTCCTTTTGTTTTTTCTCTAAAGACACTACAGCTTTATTTCCTGATATTTACATCTAGATACCTCAGAACGTCACTCCTTCGGCGGCAGAACTCCCAATTTTTAGGTAAGCAAAAGTATAGGAACAGATAAGTCTAGAAGTAAATTAAAGTAAACAACACTTGGTTGCATAGACTTTACTCGCAATAACCCCATCGAGTCTGCGACGTCAACAGATTTATTGGTTTCTTCTTTTGTGATGCTGTCCAAGGTTGTTTTTTTTCTTTCACCGCAGCCGCTTTCAGTTATGTGTTTATTACGGGGTTTCTCTCTTCAGTCCCCTCTCCAGGAGGTAGGTATATTTCTGCTCTCAAAATCTTCTTCGAACAGTGGATTGTGACACCTTCACCCCTGCCCTTTGTTGCTGATGTCACTGTCAGTTGTTTTGGGGTTTTTCCATCACAGCTCTCACAATGTTTCCGCCATCAACTGCTGCTCTTTTCCTTGGACAACCTACGTGATGTCTGCTTGTTACTACATTCGTGGTTTCCTTCTCGTTTTCTTTCTTTTACCAGAACATTCCAAATTGTCGTATTGGCTATGCCCAACGCGTGTGCAACGGTGCGTGATTTTCCCTATTTACACAGCTTTGAATGGCTTTTCTCCCACAGACAGCTCTCTGGTCTTCATGTTGGTTTATCCTTTATTAAGAACTAAAGCAGTCTTGAGAGGTCCAACTGAAACTGAAGGCTCAAACCAAGAGTAGACATTCAGAGCTATTAATTGTTTAAACAATCAATCTAACAGGACACACCTGGGTAACATTAAACACCTGTCAGTCACGTGCTCCAATATGTTTAACACATCTATATATATATATATATATATATATATATATATATATATATATATATATATATACACACACACACACAGTTTATGCAGACAGGATGAACTGAAGAGCTTGTGTAGCCTGTGTAGTGCACTATATGTGGAATAGTGAGCTCTTTGTGAACTCCAAAGAGGAAAAAGGGGCGTTTTGTTCCCTTAATGGAAAATCTGATTTACCTTTCCATGGCCGAGGGGATAAACACACACTGAGACGCAGGCAGGCAAAGGTGGGGGGGAAATGGAAAGAAAGGGGGTGTTTTCCTTTCTTTTCTTCTTGCTAGAGAACAGCCATCAGTTCATCAGTGTGCATGCGGCTTTCAGCTCAAACATGAAACAATTATTTATCTGATTCATTCAGCATTTCATCACCAACAGGCGCTCAGGCATCACTCACCCAGAATATGAAGTTGAATATGAAGAGCAGGTATTTCACGCATTTCATTCCACCTTCCACTTTCCCCATTTTGTGCCCTTTTTTTTAATGTAAAGAATTAAAGCAGGATGAAGAAGAAGTGTTAAAATGATCCGGAGATGAGAGTCAGGCGCAGCTGCTGTCAGTACAGTAAAACACCCAGCGTGTGTGTGTGTGTGTGTGCGAGCAACTAAAATCCGCCCATTTTGCACTCATGGGGGAAAACTAAGGGGGAACCAAGACACACGACAGATAAAATCAACGACGGCAATATCTGCCCAGATATTAGTCTTTTAAAAAATAATTAATTTGTTTCCTTTTCAGGGTCAGTGTGTTTTAGTGAGGTCCACATTGCAAAAATGAGGATACCGCATACAGATGTTATCTTTGTTGTTGTTTCTTTTGTTGTTGTTGTTAAATCATAGACTATGTTTACATGCACAGCAGTAATCTAATGACTGACCTTATTCTGAATAGGACAATATTCTGATTAAGGTGTTTACATGAGTCGCTTTTAGAATACTCCTTTCATGTTCAGGTTTTACGTGTTATAGAACGTAGACGGATTAACGGCACACGTCATTACGTCCCCACGCCACGCCGTCCGACGTCCCTCCAGAATTTCACGTATCGACATACAGTCGGTCTTCGTTATGGGACCGTATACAGTTTTGGGTGTTTTATTTTTAATTTTACGAAAGCTTCAAGTGCGGTTAATTATTTGTCGTGCTGTACGTGCTAACAGACGACTGCGTGAAGCCGTGGGCTGCGTCCCAAACCGCGTACTTACCGTCTATATAATAGCTGAGCTACATGTATTTTGCCTACTATATAGCAGGCAAGTACGCGGTTTGGGACGCAGCCGTACTCTCTTGTTTTGCGTAAAACGGTCGAGCGCTGCCGTGTGTGTACGTGTCCTGTCGCACAATGCGGTGAAAACTTCCACACGATGTTAATAGTGTGATTAAGGTGTGTACATGTCTGTAACGCACATCGATGATGCGACTAAAAGAGGAATACTCCACACGTCTTAATTCCATCTGTGTTTACTTCGAGTATGATTTTAATCGGATTAAGGTCAGCAATAATCTCTGTTTACATGCTAGTTTCTTAATCAGAGTATCGTCTTAATCGGGTTCATATTGGATAATTGTTGTCCATGTAAACGTACTGATAGTAACCATGATTCCTATAGTATGGGTTGGTATGTGTTTACTATGCTTAAATTACAACATGAAATTTGATCATTTGATCATGACATCTTGCGTGCCAGCAAAAGGGTTTCGGATGCACGTGTGGGCAAGAAAAATGAGCTGAAATTAGTCAAGCGATCCGGTTACCAAAAATGTAATGAATAATTGAATAATCCTGACTTGTTGCGTGTTTGTTGTCGCATAGCTACTGTGGATATTGCATTAGAATGTCATGTTCTTTACATGTATTTTCATGTTGCTAATGAAACGTTCATGCGGTTCTTTTGAATAGCGATATGTTTGTAATAGATGTGTCTGGTTAACACAGAGGCAAGTTCAGTGCACCTGCAGCAGACAGAGAGCACTGTTTGACTCTGTTTACAAGAGAAGCCAAGGCTCATCTATCAGTCCTTTAAAGATTTCACGATTTTTTTTGCGATCGCAGAAACGAATACAAAATCCAGAAAACTCCGCAATATTTGGAGATGCTTGCAATTTTTCAAAATGACCACAGATTGGGCGTAGGCAGTATATGTGTGTTTAGAATGTATTAAACATGTATAATGGTAGGAAACTTTATTAGGATTTAAAATGCTTTTTTTTAAATATTGATTTAAAAGTAAGCGGACTGTTAATATTTTAAAATGTTTTAATATTGTGTAATATGGTATTTGTGTATAAAAGCTAAATCAATCAGTTAACCAATTAAGAAAAAATAATAAGTAAAATAAAAATTAATTTAAAAAAAACAAAAGAATAAAATAAGTACTATTTTGAAATAGTATATTAATTCCTTTTTATAAATTGAGGCGATTAAAGAAGAAAATGCCTCGCTTCCCATTGCGTTATCGGTACTCATTACATACACTAATGACAGCACACAAACATTTTTTGTCGTAACTTCTATGAGAAAATACTTTGCTGTCCTTTCTGTGTTGAATGTTCTGCATGTTTTGCTTAGCACGGATACTCTTAAAGAAAATTCACCCACATCTCAGTTTCTCTGAATCGCTGAAATTATAGAAATGTCGGTGGAGTTCCCCTTTAAATCCATACGCACCCTGAGGAAGAATAATCAACTGCTCGTAATGCAATAGCTAATGGAAACCACAAAGCAATAAAACTCCAGTATTGGGCATTTGGTGTGGTCGACTGGGCTGCTGTTTAGATAAAGCGTGAGATCCACTTACGAAAAAATGTCATTAATGCTGTTCAGATGTCTCACTGCATTCATCTACACTGAAGTCAGCCTGAGTACATGTGCTCCTTTCAGCAACTGCTAATCATCATTGTCTGTCTCTGGATGCAAAAAGATTAACCCACAGCAGTGTGCAAGCTAAATATTGTTCTTATAACCATGGGGAACATGGTGAACGGACTGGTGTGCGGATAAAGCCGTCACATAAATGAAAATCTGTCTCTAGCAGTGCAGTGCGCCAGAAACATCCAGATATGTGTATAGGTGAAAGAGTATAAATGATAATAATATTTAAGCAAAAAAAAAGAAAAAAAAGAAAAGAAAAAAAAGAAAGCAATTTACACAATGTTCACCTTGTCTCAAAGGTAGACGATCAGCCAAGACATGTTTGCTTCTTTAGTTTTGGACTGAAGCTCATAGACAAGCTATTATTATTATTATTATTATTATTATTATTATTATTATTATTATTATTATTGTATGTTCAGTACATAAATGAACTGTTTCTATTAGTTTATATTAGGGCAAAATGATGCAAAACTAAACTTGGTAACTCTGTAAATCTCAGTTAGTCTATTAGTTTGAATAATAACAGAACAAAAACATCTCTGAGAAACGTTCATTTCAATGGCAAGAACTGACAAGCTGCATAATGTCATGTCAGAACAAGCATGTTTAGCTATCTAACACAGAAATGTGTCTAGCTAACACAGAAATGTGTCTAGCTAACACAGAAATGTGTCTAGCTAACACAGAAATGTGTCTAGCTAACACAGAAATGTAGCTAGCTAACACAGAAATGTGTCTAGCTAACACAGAAATGTGTCTAGCTAACACAGAAATGTAGCTAGCTAACACAGAAATGTAGCGAGCTAATACAGAAATACGGCTAGCTAACACAGAAATGCAGCTAGCTAACACAGAAATGTGGCTAGCTAACACAGAAATGTGGCTAGCTAACACAGAAATGTAGTTAGCTAAAACACAAATGTGGCTAGCTAACAGAAATGCAGCTAGCTAACACCGAAATGTAGCTAGCTCACAGAAATGTAGTTAGCTAACACAGAAATGTAGCTAGCTAACACAGAAATGTGGCTAGCTCACAGAAATGTAGCTAGCTAACACAGAAATGTAGCTAGCTAACACAAACTTTTCCAAAGCCATAACTAGAAAACAGAAAATCTTGGTCAGACTTTGTTTTACGTGAACGATATTCATTATTTGGAGGTATAACACTGAATTTCTTCCCTGCTTTATAAGCTACCATTAGCTAATGATATTGAATAATATATAGCATAATGCTAGCATACTTCATAAGCTGTATTCTATGTTAGCGATAGCTTTCTTTGTAGCTTGCCACATGAGAAGCAAATGTTGTTTTACGAGGGTCCCTTTTACACAGAAAGGAGAAGTCACATTATGTCATTTTCTATACATGTGGATTAGTATGTTGCTATACTCTAGACTGCAATTCCATTACGTCCAACCCACACCCCTGCTGGAGCTAATGTTGCAAACAAGTAATGGACCTCTATCTCTCTTTTCAGTCTTAAACCACATCCATTTCCTCAGCAATGTCCCTCAGATTCATGGCTCACAATGTGTAAACATGAACAGATCGTCACCAAGTGACTGAATACTGGAATGTCCTGGGGTGGCCATCTTGGACAATAAGAATAACTCCCCCCTCCTTAAATCTGTGAATATGGACTGACTGTGCTATTTTACAGAATCATATTTTACAAAATCAAAAGCAAATAAATTAAGTTTTTATCCTTTTCTGGCACAGGAGCCTAACATTTTTTTGACACGGCTCTGTAAAAAAATAAAATAAATAACTATCTGTAATTCCTAAACGGTTAATGCAATATTTTTGTTAAACCCCTTGAATAAAAGCCAAAAGTCTACACTTCGATCACATCTTGACTGCTTCATTTCAAATCCATTGTGGTGGTGTGTGGAGGCAAAATTATGAAAATCGTGTCACTGTTCATATATTTATGGACCTGACTGTATGTATGAGATGTTATGGTGCAGCCCTACACAATGTACTGACTCTGTCTAGCCAATTAATCAGGAGCCATTTGTTTTCTTCGCCTAAATGACTACAAACACAGACTTGGATGTGGAAAAACCATTTCCATTACCATTATTGGTCCATAATGATACCTGGGAACTAAATCTCAATTCAAAAGGCTTTGTTGCTGAAATGGTGGCTCAATACAACATACATGTACAATTTAGTTAGTGTATTGAAAAATGAATGAATGTATGGTCGCCTGTGTTTGTCGCTCTGTAGTACGAATGTAAATTTATATGACTTTTTATTGATATAATCATACCTCTAATGCAAAAGTTCATCATTATTTCCTTTAAACTAAGCTGAAAATGTCCTTATCCCGAATAAATCGGATGAAAGGCTGGGTTGTGTCAATGTGTTTGTTTTAATGGGAGTGAACTGGCCTTCTTACCAGGGTGCATTCTGACTTACAACTCAAAGCTATATAAGGAAACATTTTTAAAGATCTGCGCACACACACACACACACACACACACCCACACCCACACAAGCCATTGCCTTCACATGAGACAATTACAGTCAGCACATTAGAGAACGACTCGTTTTTCGTATCTGATTTCATGACCGATTCGGACAGGGTGTATATATCTAAAAATATGAATTATATATAAAGTAATAATGGCGTTACCCCATCCCCCCCCCAGCCCCCAAGCCAATTCGGCATGTAAAACTCATCCGGTCCAAATAGAACGCAATTTCAACCATAAGCAAAATGTCTTTAAGAGAACAAATAATGCATATTCAATCTACAGGGTGTCCCCAAAGTCTCCATATATAGGGGAATGTGTTTGCCAGCACCATGTCGGTTGCGGCTTCGTCAGTGGATGTTGGTGGACGTCCACTTCTCGGCTGAAAATGGAAGGAACATGAAAGGGCTCTGTAAAAAATAAACGTCTGTAATTCCTAAACTGTTAATGCAATATATTTTTGTTAAACCCCTCGAATAAAAGCCGAAAGTCTACACTTCGATCACATCTTGACTGCTTCATTTCAAATCCATTGTGGTGGTGTGTGGAGGAAAATTACGAAAATCGTGCCACTGTTCATATATTTATGGACACCACTGTATGTACAGTATGAGATGTTATGGTGCAGCCCTACACAATGTACTGACTCTGTCTAGCCAATAAGGCAGGAGCCATTTGTTTTCTTCGCCTAAATGACTACAAACACAGACGTGGATGTGGACTTTAATGTTTGTAAGTGGGGTTTGTGTGTCTGTGCGTGGGAGACGCTGAGAGCCGTCTGCGGCGAGCCACTTGTATAAATGTTCGCAGTAATCAGCCTGAAACATGACCGGGCTCTCCGATCCTCCGGCCCTCGCCGTTACGATCTCTGCTATTGCTATAATGTCTACATAAAACACACACAAAATTACATTTAGTACATTCTAGTCATGCAGTAGATATATATGTATTTGAAAACTTTTCTAACTTACCAGACTCATGAATAAAAAAAAAGAAACTGAATTGTTCCTGTTTCTTAACACCATATATGGAATGGAATCATATTAATGACATTAGGGTGTGTTCTCTCTGTGTCTCACTGTCTCTCTCTCTCTCTCTGGTTTGAGCTGAGTGTGTCACGCTGTTGACCGTACGCTGTTCAGACCTACGGTAAGATCATATGTGAGTCGACCAATAACAAAACTTTAGCACGAATAAAGCTGGTTTTACGCTGTATGAACACGCTTTTAGCGTGATTTTGCTATCGGAGACTAAAAATCTCACATCCTAAAAGAACTCCTAAAAGAATGTGCCATGGATAGAATGGACACAAGTGCAGGTTTTGTGGTTTCATTAAAACCAAGATGGCAGACAAACAAAAGGGCTGAGCATTACTAAGAAAAACGTGAGGCAGGCTTATGGTCAGGCGATCTAGCTAAGAATACATCTTTAAAAGTGGATTAGGTTAAGATGTAAATGGTATATAAGTGCTTGGAGTCTTCTCAAACATAATGCTGGGGCGAGACTTTGGCAATCCGGGTTATTTAAAGGGATTAGTCAAACTGCAAACTGACGAGTGTCATTACTAATCAGGTGACTGTGAGAAAGTTTAGGCCCTTGCTGCAGAATAAAAAAATCCATTTGGTGGAGTCTGACCTGATCAAGCTCCGCCCTCCTGGGCGGAGTCATGTTAAAAATCCATTGGGGTGGAGACAACTCAGTGTCTTTCAGGATAGATAAATGTTTTTAATGAGTTGTTTTGTCTTGTATAGTGCTGTGTTGTTGAGGGTTAGGGGTTAGGGTAAAGCTTATAGAAGGAATACGACCAGATCCAGCTCCACCCCTTGGACTTTTAACCACAGGCCATGAGATGACGTAGTGACCCGAGGCTCGTAGAAGTTGTAGCTCGTAAACATAAGCATGGCAATTAGCATATAATAATTCGCACCCTTTTCTAGTTTATCCCACAGCGCTGTTGATCGGTTTAATATGTTATCGTTTCTATAGCAACAGCTCATTCACAGGGACTTGGATCGTGGACGAGCTACATAATGTACGACCAATAATAAAAGGAGGAAATGTGAGTGTGTTGTTGATAAAATATAACAAATAAAACAAATGTTGATATGTCGATACGTTTTCTGTAAGGAGATGTTTACGGTATTTATTTATTAAGGAAGGAGTCTCCGGTGTCAGCGCCTCGTAACAGAAAGTTTTCCAACATGGGAAGGTCTTCAGGACTTTGTAACATGACAAGCTGCTTTTGTTGTCTTACCAATTTCATGAAAAAGGAAGAAAGAAAAAAAGAGAGAGACGCTGGTGCCGGAACAGCTGTTTACAGCTGCAATAACAAGTGATAACAGGAACTAACTTTTTTCTTGGCTTTGTAACTTGTCAGTATACTTGTAAATATAATCACGCTTAAAATAAAATAAATAAATAAATAAATAAAATCTGCGATGGGTTGTCTGAAAAATCTGATTATTTAATTGAAGACTTTTTTAACACTCAGGTTGTCAGTGTGGAGTTTGGAGCTAAAAGTCAAATATATTTTGGTTCCAGTGAGGTCTGTGAACCCCAGAGCACATGACATCTGTTACTCAAATGTGTGTGTGTGTGTGTGTGTGTGCGTGTTCCCCATGAGACACGCACGTGTGGTATTTTTAGTCGGACTGTGGACGTCCTGTTCAGTGTCCTCGTACGGTTTTATTATTACAAAAAACGACTGAGGAAATCCCATAATCCTCCCGAAGAGCATTTCTGATTCTGTTCTCAGAGAGCTCTCCTCCATCCTCATACCTGTCACAGCGACAACTTTCACACACTTTGACTTTTTTTTTTTAAACATTTTTTTAACGTTGGGAAATAAACGCTACACTTCACATCTCGTTAAGCATTTGTACCAGCTGGTTCAAGACCTCACATCAAACACTAGAAGACGGAATTTGCTCCGATGGGACGTCTTGGTGCTGTTTATTTGATGTTTGAGTGTTCATACAAACCTCTATCTCGGTGTCTGAGGGAGCGAATGTGTTTACATGAACGTTCACGGTATTTGGCAGATGCTCTTATCCAGAATGACTTGCAGAAGTGCTTTCAAATACACGTCCTCGTGCTAGTAGAAGCAGGCCAGGGTTTTGAGAATACCATTGTTCAAGTTCTTAGTGAAATGGTGGATCTTCAGCTTTGGTTTAAACACAGTAAGGAATCAAACAATTTATATGGACGTAATTAATGATGGAGTGGATAACAGCATGCGGCATCCTGTTTCATTCCTCTAATACCACAGCAAATTGTCAAGGCTTTCATTTTTTTTTTTCATTATTAACGGCCAGATAATACTTTATATTCCATAACATCTCAAAACGGGATGTCTGCAAAATGCATTAGTTCCTGTTATCGCTTACGTTATAGCAGCTATAAATGTCGTTCCCTCGATAGTCTCTCTTTTTTCTCTTTCTTGAAGTTAATAATAATAAAAAAAGAAAAGAAAAGTAACGTAAAGGAACAGTTTTACCTTAAAGCTCTGACGCTAGAGACTCCTTCCGTAAATCGTGACATTGCTACAAACGTCACCATATCAACGACGATATGTTTTTTTTTTCTCCAAACGATCATACGTTCATTCCTTAAAAAAAAAGAACACATCTGTTTATAAGACTTAGAAGACTATATGGCACATCCAGGAAGTCCCTGCGAATGAGTTGTTACTATGGAAACGATAATGTGTTAGAACAAGTGCATTAATATAAGTATTAAGCCATTTGAAATACATGTGCTACTGTTGTACTATTGCTACTATTATCAGGACCCTGAATTTAACAACACTCTTTATATATATATATATATATATATATATATATATATATATATATATATATATATATATATATAATACTAAATATTTCAAGTTGCAGGTGCAACCCAGGCACTAAACGTAATACCAGCTATTCGACGTCAGCCGTAGCATTGCTTCCACTGTGCTACTGGAAAATGTAGTTAGTAAAACTAGTTAGTTGACAGCTTTGCTAGCTATGTGATTACTCCATTATGTTTGTCGCTATCTAGTAGCTAGCTATGTTAGTCTAACTTACAGATTTGGCAGTGTATTGTAAACAAAGTCACCAATTAAACATTTTCCATCCACATTTCCTGGTAAGTATTGCAAGCAATAAAACATGAGACATGCATAGCTTAAAGACTTGAACCTCCCAGGATCTGGTGATGTGATCATCTCAAAACTCCTATGAGAATGATAATGAGTCTTTATCGATCACATATACATATGCACAGTAAAACTCTTTTCTTTGTATACCCCAGCATTAGGAAGTTGGGGTCAGAGTGCAGGGTCAGTCATGATACAGTGCCCCTCGAGCAGAGAGGGTTAAGGGCTTTGCAAAAGGGCCCAACAGTGGCAGCTTGGCAGCGCTAGGGCTTGAACCCCCGGCCTTCCGATCAGTAACACAAAGCCTTAACCGCCAAGCCACCACTGGGGAGCTTTCCGTACTATCCGTAATGTGCTTGCGTCTAACATCCTGTACATTTCCTACACATTTAGTCTTTCCACTATTTGATTACTTCCTGTAGTGATTTATAATCCCACTATCACCCAGAAGAGGAAGGGTTCCATTTGCAGTCTGGTTTCTCTCAAGGTTTCTTCCTCACGTCATCTCTGGGAATTCCTCCTCACCACATTCATTAAGGACGGAGACCTAGACTGAAATATCTAGAAATTTGCTCCGTGACTATGCCTAATGTTAAAATATGTAAATACACCAATAAGTAAATTAGTTTATACAGTCCATTATCGCTAATAATCACACTATTATTGTTCAGCTCTAGATTAGTACTACAAAATCTAAATATTATATACGCATATAGAATGACCTGCCACTTTAATAGGAACACCTGTACCCCTACTCTTTCATGTACTGTGATTATCCAGACCGCTAATCATGCGGGAGCAGCACAAGGCATCAAATCATGCAGATACACCGAATTTACACCGAATGGTGCAAAAAACATCCGGTGAGTGAAGAGTTCTGTGGGTGGAAACATCTCGATGAGGAAATGTTTAGTGTGGTTTGAGTTGACAGAAAGGATATGGAAACTTAAGTAACCGCTCTTTACAAGAGGGGTGTGACATGGGTTCTTTCGGCTGGTTAAAAAAGAGGCGTGCTGCTGCATTCCGAATCATCTGAAGGGGGTTGATGGAGCTGGCTGAGCTGCCTGGACTAGTATCTGTGTGGCATGATCAGTGAGAGAGGGTCTGATATCCTTAACGTTATACAGAATCAACCTACAGGACTGTGCAGTTGTTGCACAGCAGTGTCTTCATATTCTTGTTCTCTATCCTGTTAATGTGTGGGCTGAACTAATAGCGAGAAACAGCTGATTTCACATCCACATCAGTGAGGTTGGCCTAAGTGTCATCTTCTTCCTTTACCCAACATCACAGTGCACTTATTGAGGAAGGAAGTGACTCTGACATTTAACCACAGCCGCTCTTCCAGCTAATGCGTACCTTCTTTTTAACGCCTCTCATGAGAGCACTCTCTCTGCCCAGAAGCATTGTGGGTGTGCCAACTCCTAGCAACGTTTAAGCCATAACCTAGCAACATATGAGGAGAGTAGCGAGGGAGTGTGTACATCTCCGGGGGTTTGGAGGAGAAAAGCATTTAGAATGCATTTAGAAGTCTGCTGTGACACAGTTTAATGGGATTAACTGTAAACTGGATTTCCTATTCAATGTTCAAATCACTATAATGGGATCAATCTTTTAAGAAGTGAGTTCAATACCGCTGTGAAGAGTTGTTCATGAATCCCTTGTTAAACTGCCCACTGTTCTTCAGAAAAATCCTCCAGGTCCTGCACATTCTTTGCTTTTCCAACATCTTCTGCATATGTAACTCCTTTCCAACATGATGTCGAGATCCATCTTTTCACACCGAGGGACTCGTCTCATACACGACTATGATGCTCAAGAAGGCAACACGATACGTTAAGAGCCAGGGGGGTGTAAACTTTTAAACAGGATCATCAGTGTGAACTGTTATTGTTTTGTTTAAAGATGACACATTTGAAATTTAATCCTGCCTTTCAGACGGTACATCAGATATTTACATATTTCCCAGGAGATAAAATAAAAAGTGCGGCACCACCGACGAAGAATATTTATTTATACGTTATACATATATATATATATATATATATTTATTTATTCTTTAACATTTTTTAAATGCTTTGCTGTCAAAGTCCCTTGTTCGTTTTTTTGTGTGTATTAATCTGGAGTGGTCAGTGAATTTGCAGAGTGATGTTCACATCCCCGGGTGCGGCTCAAATGAAATTAGGTTAGCCAAATACAAATTTAATCACATGACATCAGCACTAGCCTATGAAAAAAAAAAAAAGGGTAACTTTATATCTCAGAATTGCAACTTTATCACTCACATTTGTGTCTTTAAATCTCGCAATTCTGACTTTTTTTTCCTCACGATTTTTCTCACAACATCTCACAGTTCAAACGTTTTTCCTTGCAATTTTGAGCTTACATCTCACAATTCTCACATTTTTTGGTCTCACGATTTCTCACAACTTTCCGCTCGCAGTTTAGAAATCCACTTGACGTTTAGTGAGACACTTGACGTTTACAAAGAATGCACCGACAAAGCATCGATCATTCTCTATAAATATTCTACACCCAGTACGTTCAACACTCATCAGCTATTCAAGACAAGGAAAACCAGATGCTCGTGCACGCTCGGTACCTGAGGTTAGTCATATTTCAGGTACTGCGTCAAGCGGACGTCTAAAGTGCGAGAAAAAAACGGCAGGATTCTGAGATGTAAACTCGTGATTGTCGAAAAGGTCAAAATTGTGCGATACGAACTCAGAATTGTGAGATTTAAAATCGATGGCGGGAAATTAAGTCAGATCTGCGAGATATAAAGTCGCAATTTGGAGAATTAAAGTCACAATTCTGAGATATAAAGCCGCAAGTTCCCTTTTAAAATTTCTCTCCGATGTGGGAATAGGCGTCCGTGCAAATGGCACGAAAATTCGCAAATAATAGCAAGCATTATCTAACTACATAGTGAGCTTAGCTACCATTAACATTATAATAGCTATATAATACTGAGTTGATATCAAAATTTAGCTACCGATCCAGCGAAGATTAGGTTTTAACTTTAACTTTTTAAATCAAAACCAGCAGCCAAGCACACTGTGGCGATGCCTTATGAAATTTGGAAGTCGCTGATCAAATTTTGCACGAACTTCACTGTTGTTACTTAGTCAAATCAGGACATGATGTCTAACATCCATTCTGCTTTAATAAAGCACCAGAAGTGAGGGTACAACATAATTCCCAATAGGAAGCCAAAGACCCTGAACCAGGAAATCTCCAGAGTATGAAACATGAGGTGTGTGTGTGTGTGTGTGTGTGTGTGTGTGTGTGTGTGTGTGTGTGTGTGTGTGTGTGTGTGTGTTTAGGTGAAATCTTTCTCTGGAGGGCCTACTGAAGCATGTTGTCTCACTAGACTTGTGTTTTGTCAGCTAAATGGTGTGCAAATTCATAAATAAAGATTCATACGTGCATGCTTGTTGTTGAGGAACTGCATCGCCCCCTAGTGGAGCACAGTGTCAATGACATTTTCCTTTATTTTGCACTTTTCATTATAATGTCAAGCTGCAGTTGACCTTAGAAGGGTCCTGAGTAAACACTTATGACTTATCCCTCCACGGGTCAAGATGGGACATGCTTTTTTTTTTTTTTTTTTAAATTGAAGTGTACAGTATTTATTCATGTTTCTCAGTTTGAACGACTTTAACAGTTCTGTACAAGTAAACAATATCATACATGCTCACGTTCGGAGTCTAAAAAAAATCAAACTTCATTTTGGTTTCTGAAAAAAGAAAAAAGAAAAAAAAAAAAAAAAAAAAGAAAAAAAAGAAAAAAAAGAGAAACCCTCATAGAATTTGTAATGGTTTTAATGGTTATCATTTGAATTCTATTAGTTTTAATGCAAACTGAAATGATCCCTGTGGGTCTCTACTGGTCAGTCGTTGCCTTCTATTGGTGGCATGTTATGTCTAGTGGATATTTTGATGTTTTGTAATGGTATTTGTAGTGGAAACCATTAGAATTTCACTGATGGTTTCTATTGTTTTGTTTTTTTCAGCGGGGTTGTGTGAAATCTCAAGGTTGAACGAATGAGCAAACGAATGAGCTAAAAAAGCATTTTCCAATGATCAAATGAGAAAAAAACCCCCACATTGATCGTTTGTAACCTTTTATTCTTAAAGCTCCATATAAACACAGTAAACACACACAGTAAACACACACACACACACACACACACACACACACACACACACACACACACCTGTGTATTTTAGTGGTTACTGTAAAATCAATGTGTTGGATATCCAGGAACAAAATCTGTCCAAAAACAAGTGTTTTACTTTATTTATTTATTTTTTTTACTTTAATAATAACGGGTAATAAAAATATGCTTTACTTAAAAAAGTATATATATTTTTTACTTTAATGCTCAGTTTTTGCAAACGCCACTTGGCCATTTTGTAATTTTGCTGTTACTCCAAGATTCTCCACAAGGCGGCAGTGTGCACTACCGTTAAGGCGCAGCTTCAATACAAGGCATTGGTTTGTTTATAATGAATTACTGAAGTACCAGTAATGTCACACCATAACACTGGAGAAAACTAGGCCTACTTTATGCTTTAAACTTAAAGCTTAAACTTCCTTAAGCTACTACCGCCTAAAAACCGGAGGTTCTTACTTACAAGGCATTCACATGAATGAATGAATGAACGAATGAACGAACGAATGAATAAATAAATAAATAAAAATGTTTGTCCATCCAATTGTTTGGGGATAAATTAGATAAAAAATCTGCCCAGACAGCTACCTAGCCTGATAAAGTATAATGACTAGTACAGTTGTTTGTCTTTAAGTGGTGATGTTAAACTAAATAATACTACGAAAGCTAACTAGTGTATAGTTAGCTAAACAGTGTTAGCTTGTTAGATAGTAGCTAGCTGGCTAGATAGTACTTTCTTAACTAGCATGACTAGCATGTTTTTTCATTTTAGTAGTGATGTTGAGCAAAAAATGGCACCTAGAGCCATAAGACATATAAAACATAAAACCCTTTTGAACATTTTCTTGTTAGTTTCTAGGTATTTAGATGGACAGTTATTTATTATTAAAAACTTCCTTGACTAGCATGTTAGCATGTTTTATTTTGAAGCAATGTTAACACTAAATGTAGTAATAAAATGCTACACGGCTCATTTAACAACAACAAAAAAAGATTTAATCATGTAATTCTTATTTATATATATTTATGTATAATTAAATATGATTTTTTTTTTTAGTAATGTTTAAAAAAAAAAAAAACAAACCCTAAAATAAATTCTACCTAGCTGCACAGGTTAAACAAACTCTAAACACTTCCAGTAATACTTGTTAGCTTGTTAGCTAACTCACTTATAACAGGTCTATGACTAAAGTTGACAGTTTCTGGCTTTCTCTCAGCGTTATCTCATGACGTGAGGCTCCACAGTGGGGGAAAGGAAATGTTTCAAACACAAGCTGTTCATGTTCTTGGAGGGAATCACAAACACAGTTTGTAAGATTTACTGCACACATTCTCCAGGTTTCAGGGTGAACGTTATCACTGAGAATCCCGCTACAAAGATCCAGATGTGTGTGTGTGAAATTCAACACAGCTGGACATTCAATCATGAAGTGCTGACATACTGAACATAACTTGTCGTCTCTGAACCGCTGACGGGCTGTGTTCCAAATCGAGTTTGAATAATTTCCTGTTTTGGACCTCCATCATAAAAACACTATCCGAGGGAAAATCTTTTGGGAGAGCGGTGTTCATTGCTCCAGTACAGCTCCACACACACTAGGATCAATGCCAAGGTGCAATGAAGCTGTTCTGGCAGCTTGTGGTGGCTCAACAACTTATTAACACACTGTGTGTTGTTATTTTCCTTTAATTTGTCATCTATCATTTGGAAGTCAGAAAATGTGGATGATCCAAAGTAAACACCCCCTTTGCATTTTTGCTTTTAGCTTTATACATCATGAAATGTGCTTTCATTCTTTCTTTTTCACATTTGTGATGTAATACAGTTGATAGCGCCCAACAATACTGGACCCTTTCTCCATTTCTTGCAATTGATACCAAAGAACAAAAGATGTAGTATTAGTAAATAACTGCATAAATGTGTGTTTTAAAAAAAAAAAGGAAAGGTTTTCGGGGGCATGTTGTTAGAGGAAAATAATCAATGATGGGGTGGTGTGATTAAGCTCAGTGTGAAGCACAGTGTTTTATTTATCTTCTTCCACATCAAGTTACCAGCAATGATCATTTTTAATTTCTTAATGTAAGGGGCACGGTGGCTTAGTGCTTAGCACCCCACCACCTCTGAGGTTTGGAACTCAAATCCTGCCTCCGCATGTGTGCGTGGAGTTCTCCCCGTGTTCTGGGGGTTCCTCAGGGTACTCCGGTTTCTTCCCCCAGTCCAAAGACATGCGTTGGTGGCTTACAGGCATTTCCAAATTGTCCGTAATGTGCGAATGTGTGTGCGATTGTGCCCTGCGATGGGGTATCCCCTGCCTCGTGCCCCAAGTTCCCTGTGTAGAATAAGCGGTATGGAAAATGGATGGACGGAATTTATTTTTTGTCATAATGACATGTCATAATTTGATCAGTTTATAGTTACACTTAATGTTGTGTAACATCCACAAGGCAAGTTAGTTCCTGTTATCACTTACATTACAGCAACTATAGACAGTCATATCCATGCAGTTATAGAAAATTAATCAATACTTTCTGAGCAATCAGTTTTAGAGGTCGACTGACTGATCGGTTTTGCGGATTAATCGGCACCGATAACTGATTGCTATTGATTATCTACAGAAATCCACACTGATTTTTCCCCGTTGCATCCGTTACGTTGCTGAGAAGGGTCTGCTATCATTATACAGTACGAGAGTGGCCTCTAGAGGCGAAATAAGAACAATTACTATTTTTAAATAAAATTTTTAAAAAAACAAATTTTTAATAAAAGTTATTTGGAGTGTTACTTTTTGGTTCAGTTTGGATGTATATCTTTTATTTACTTTAATATTAATAATGAATATTTATCTAATCAAAAAATACAGTACATTTTCATGCTACAGTCAGTACTGCTTATTTTTGTCATAAAGTTCAGTAGTATTTTACTTTGAGTGTTTTCATTCATTATCAGTTTTAAAAACTCTCGGTCGATTAACCGGTTATCGGCAGGATAACTTAGTTATCGCGATCGGTAAAATCCACTATCGGTCGACTTCCAATCAGATTAATTCTACAGCATTGTGGTATAAGGAACATTTAAAATACAAATGCTTTTCCAGTTTTAGAATGGAAGTCTGGAAAAACAATTGTGACGTTTGAGTACAATGGAACCTAGCACAACAAACAAAATAGCTAGCAAGTTAATTACGCTGCATGTTAGATCACTACATGTGAGAAAGATATAAGAATTGATAAGAATATTCTATTCACATGCACGTCTTGTTTTGGAAATATAAATTGACAAAAGAGTGTTTCCTATAGTGTTGCTTTATTCAATAAAACACACACACACACACACACACACACACACGCACACACCTACTGCTCCCACACGTCCTCATCTGTCTCTCTCTTCCTCTCTGTCATCATCTCCAGGATGTGTAAACATCCTCTCGGATAAAACATGGCCGCTCCAGAGCGTGCTAATTCCAGATCTCACAATTCCAGATGTCCATCTCGACCCGCTTCCACACCTAACGCACACATATAAATCTTTAAAGGAACCGTTCAGCCAAGAATAAACTGTACATGATATTCCCAAGACATGTTTTTGTATCTGCTTCTTCAGTTTTACACTGAAACTACAAAGCTAATGTAGCTAACAAGTAAAGGAAGCTTATGTATACGTACTGTAGCTGCCATGTTTGACATTTGCCACGCAAACTGCATGTCTAATCATCACACTTACCTCAGATGGCTTTGTGGAGTTTGTTTGTGGTTTCCTACATTATATAACACACTTTTGAAGGAATCTTGAAGCCAGTATTGATTAGCAATCTCAGTTATGTAGGTAATGTTTATCTACTTCAGTGACTCTTCTTGATGTAACACAGTTTAATATTCAATACCGTGTTTTGTTTCAGAGCGATAGCAGCTACACTACCCAGTTACCTAGCTAGCTATTTAGCTATTTATTTTTTTCGCTAACACACTTCAGTGGCAGCCCCTCAGTGCAATGCTAGACAGCTAGCTATATTAAATGCTTCATATTATGGCTCTATTAGCTAGCTAGGTGTTTATGTGAAGCTAAACATAATCCTCTGAAACTTAACAAGCTAGCGTTTCAATCAAGCGTGATGGCTATGTTATGCCTCGTGAGCTATGTGTTGAAAGGTGATTAAAAGGGTAATTATTGCGATAGAAAAATGCAAAGACTTATGTGCTAATTTGTCTCTAACGCTAATGAATATTTTTCTGTTGCCGTGTCTAGTTAGCGTGCACTGTTCTGTGTATTTGTTGTGTTTTGTGCGCTCGTTCTACACTGATGCGTATTTGCAGTTCATACAGTCGTGTGTAATGCGATGTAACAGTGTTGCCGTGTGTTGCGCCGTGGTCCTGAAGAAACAACATTACATTCCCATGTATAAAATTTCCATGGAGGAATGACAATAGCGAATAAACTCCACTTGAACTGAAGGAGAAGTCGTGCTCTGAAGTACTGAAGTGTTTAATAAATAACAGGAACAACAACAACAACAACGACACAACATATGCTTGCTTTCTGGATGTATACTGTATATACACATACATATTTAATTATATTTTTGCCTGTATAAACTATATAAATATGTCATGCAGTCATCATAACTTAACAGACCAATAATTTACAGTGTGAGGTAGGGTAGGACAGGGTTGGGGTGTTGTAGGTGGAGAACAATAAAAGGGGGGAAGGAGTCTGGTATGCTGAATTGGCAGTATGGCGTTTGTTTTTCCGAGACGTGGACGGGAGGATGGAGGTTTTTAGCCAAACAATCGAAACAAATCAGCGCATCTAGAGAAAGATTTATTGAAATAGCTTCCTCTGGAAGCACAGACACGATTTGATTTGGTCAATTACTTTGATTCACTTGATTCGTTTAGCGAATCTTGATCACGAATCAAGTGCATGGTGAACGGAATCGCTCGTTAGTGCGTCTTCCACTCTTCGGTCCATTCGTCAAAACAAGCGGAACAAATCCTTTCTACGATTCGAACGATTCGATACTTGTTGACTTGAGTGCATCGGTGAGTACGTCAGTTTGATTCACTGATGCACTTGAATGACTAGCAAACCGAATCATGAATTGGATCATTGTTATGACGGACCAATTCACTTGATTTACTCATCGAGGAAACGAGCAAGTCAGATCATGAACCAGTACTTCCACAATTCAATTCATCGATTCATTCAGAAAACAGGTGAAATGTCGCGAATCAGTGCTTCCACGACTTTCGACTGACCACGCACACGCACGCGGCGTTAATTCGGATGAACCTCCAGGTGACCTGATTCTTGAAAGATGTTAGCGCACGAACGTATGTGTGTGTGTTGGTGCAGTAGGAGTTCCAGCGCTTGTTATCGATCCCACGGCACCCGGTTGTTCCCGCCTTCATCCCGCGGTGGGTGGGCCCACGGTTTGTGACGCGACAAGTGGTTTCGTAAAACATCTGCTTCTTGACCACGTTGTTGATGCGAACATCAGGCAGCACCATCACTTCGTTTCCCCCTAAGTCTGTAGCACGGGTCATGTTTCCCACCCAGTGGTTTTCGCTGTCGCAGGCCGAATATTCACCGCGGTTCTGGATGTCGCGTGCTCTCCGCCGTATTCGCGGACTCCGAGGCTCTGAACGGCCATCGGAGGGCACCACGTCGCTGAAGAGCACACGAGGTGATCGGTAACGCCGCTTGTTGAACAGTTTAGGGTCGACTGTGGGGATGAGGTCATCGTGGGTCGAGTCCTGGGTTCCTGCGTTCTGATTGGCTGGTTCCTGTGAGTGGGTGTTTCCCACCATGTTGAGTGCAGCCTGGACGCTGATCAGGAAGAGCAGGACCGGCGTCGACGACCTCATGGGCACACGTGCTAGAGAGAAAGAGAGCGAAAGAAAGGATTGTAATAGACGAGTCAGCTATAACATCTTATAAATCTTTTCATAAATACCTCTCTTTTTTTTTTTTTTGTTAACACAGTTTGATATAATTTCACCCCCTAAGCTCCGCCTCCCAAAATTTGTTGGCAGAATGTAGCGGAAAAAAATGGAAGTAAAGACGATGATAATATAGTTACGCTTTGAACTTATATGTTAAATATTAAGTATGGCCTCAATAGCCCATGTAGGAACAGGATGCGTTTCACAGCGAGTGTGTAACGTGACGTGTGTTCCACCTGTGAAATGTTCCTGGTTGAAGTGAACGTCTCGTGGGCCCCTAAAGCCAGTGTCCAGTGCTGGCTGAGCCCCGAGAGCCTGCCATCAGGACCGGCCTGTGCGTCTGCTTCTCTCTGTAACACACACACAAATACATTTCGTTTACGAAGCATAAACTTCTCCTCTCCATTTCCTTTTCCGGCGTCCGGCTCTAGACTTCAGGTGCCGACAAGCTAGGAAACGTCAAGATAGGATTCTGCATACGTTTCTTTCCTAGAAGTTGTCTTCTTAAATTCATACCTGTTTCACGACCGTAAAAATCATTTCTCATCCCAACTAATCAAAAATATATCCACGTTATCATAGCCGAAAAGCTACTGTTGGAGAAAATGCAGAAAGTTCACAAGTACGTGGAAGTCTCAAAGGAGATCTCAGAGAATGTGACTGGCGGACCAATCAGCATACAGAAACAAATCAATATGCAAATCAGCTCGATAAACTTGGTACGTTACTCCAAAATGTACTTTTTCTCATCATGGCACCCGTGTTATGACTGGCTAGTCTGCACGCTTCAATTCTTTTTGATGTTTTGATGCGTCTCACTGGTTTCAGTCAGGCATCTGATTGTTTTTCCCCCCACTCCAATGAATATTTGATGCTTAGTTTTGATCTAGCAAATTGATGGTTCACTGCTGAACCAATAAACAATACATTGAAAATACTTTGACATTTTTATAGATAAACTGTGAAATAAAGAATTCTTTCCATTTGTCCACACAAAGGGAGTGCAAATTTTTGCACTTAACTGTACCTGTCTATCTGTGCAGCCCATAATAGACATACAGCCACTAGAGGGCAGTAAAGCACTTTATATGTCAGCAATTTCTCTCTCTCTCTCTCTCTCTCTCTCTCTCTCTCTCTCTCTCTCTCTCTCTCTCTCTCTCTCTATCACACACACACACACACACACACACACACACACACACACACACACACAGAGTCACAAATCCTACAGAAGGTAGTATTATAAACAAATCTAAGGTTGCCATGGTTTAAAAGATGGGAATTCCTGCTCATTACAGTGAGTCCACTCATTCAGCTCAGCTTACCATTTCAACAGAAAGAAAAGGGAGGAGAGAGCAAGACTCGTGTATACACAACTCTCGACGTTCACCTGTGTTAGTGAATGACATACAAAGATTTTGCCTTTCTCGCTCTCTCATTTCTTTCTCTCTCCCTCTTTTCCTCAGTCAAACTAGCTTAGTTCTAGCACTTAGCACAATCATAAATTCATTTGATCTAGCCATCAAATTGAAATCAGTCCAGTAAAATCATTTAAGACGGTGTTTCAAACCATTAGCGTCTCTACGTCACAGTCCACTTGTGTCTTTCTATGAAATGTGAGGTATTTGTAATCATTTTAAACCTATTCCTTCTAGCAGACCAGACCGTTGTAGCTAGTGAAAATTAGCCTGTGCTCTCAGTATAATGTACTTTGTCGCGTGGTACCATCAAGGGTACGTCTATTGTACTTTTAGTGTACATCTTATACGCAGAAAATGATGTCAGGTATACAATTTGCCCTTAACAACCACTCTTGTACCTTTAACACACTTTTAGAGTACTAGTTTAAAAGTACTTTGTGGTGTAATATGTTGAAGGGTACACTATTGTCTACTACTTTCCAGGGACAAGATACACACGAAAGGGACAAAATGGTACCACGATGGTGATAGGGAAAGGTACAGTGTAGTACCATTTTTAATTAGATTGTAGACAAATCGCTGCCTTCAAAGTGCACTTAAACCACCTCCTTACAGGGAACTTAGTAGCTCTGTTTATTAGTTCCGTTTAGACGCGTTCTGATGATGTCATCTTGCGCCTCTTTAGAATATTATACAGGAAAAGAGGTGATACAACTAGCCACCTTGGCATTCCCTGAATTGAGAGTTCAAAACTTAGCATCGCTTGCTAAATAATATGTGTTACAGATGTCATGATATTACGAAACAGCTGATTATTTAATGCAGTAGTATTCTGCGGTTTGGGACACCACCCGTGGCTGTATTCCAAACGGGTGGGGGGGAGTAGCAAGAGCTTAGCACAGTCGAAAATCACAAACTCTCTCTCCAAGCATGTTTTTTGGTGCAAGTGGTCACTTTCTTGTGGTTCGTTCCCTCCACATGCAGCACATGTGCGGTCCGTCTAAACACACACTCACTTGATGGATGCTGGATGACTAAGGGGGGTAGGGGGATGTATTTACACTACGACCAGCGTAGTTGCACTTTAACGCTGAAATGTGCGCTCCATGCTCCCCTCTGTAAACACACACAGGAGGTCAAAGTGGTTTAGCAAATCCTTCTGACAGCTTGTTTCAATGGACACTCCGCACTACCCCTAAACACTACAGCCATCAATCATTGGACTAAAACACAGCCACAGATACACCCTGGTACCGTTTGCTTATTTTTCACCTCCATACCAACAGCCATAAGATGTATTTCTAAGGATCTATTATGTTTTTGAACAAGATGATGTCATCAGAAAGTGACAAGCAAACACACGAGAAACTGAAACACACACTAACCACAACATTTATTTGACACCACGATTCTTACACCTCATCCAATCACACGCAGCCGAGGGCTGTGTCCCAAACCGCATAGAAAACAGTGCTCTCAATAATAGATTAAAAAAAAAAAAAATAGTCCGTTACCTAAGGTTCCCACAGGTATCATGTTATTTTTTTTTACACACTATTTAATATGCTAGTATTTAAAATAATTGAGGATGCTGTTCTAGCTTGCTGACATTCCACATCACCACCCAGTTTAGGATGCGATTTAGGACGGAGCCTTATACACTTCCTAAGCCTATATTTATTCAAAAACACTCTGTTTATCTTTTGATTCACACCAGAAACATTCAACTTCATGTGGCCTGCATCCACGAAGCACATATGCCAAAAAATTACAAATCCTTTATTAAGCAGTGTTAGATATTTGTCTAAATCTTTAGTTTGACACTTTCCTGTCCTTCCTGTTTAGCCTGACTCCTGGCCACTGTCAGAGGCTGCGTCCCAAACCACCCACTGCCTAATAAATAATCAGCCACCACAGTTGATCTCCTATTTTGTCGTATAATTCTTTGTTAATTTTGTTGATATTTCCCAATAACGTTTTTTTCCCCCCACGATGAACGTGATACGTTAAGTAAATAACAATTTAGTCTTCTGCTGAATATTGATGAGGAACTCCGACAACATTTTAGTTTTCCTTGCGGTCATTTTCCATCATCTAAATCTACACTGAAACTAATAACTAAAGGACTAAAACGTGCCTTAAAACTAAGAGTAAAAATTTGGAATTGGCCGAGCACTGGTGCGATTTAACACTGAATTTAAACTCAGACTGCGATAGTCATGATGTGACCTCAGAGGTTTAATGCTTCCACCATTAAACTGTTAAAGATTTGATATTAAAGCAGATAACAGCAGCTCTGACATAATAGATGCACTAAAATAGACTTTAACCAGGGCATGGTGGGCTGGTTTGATTCTTTCTGAAACTGATGATCTCCTGTGATTTTACACACATAACAGTCTCTAGAGTTTACACAGAATGGTGCAAAAACCAAAAAAAAAACATCCAGGGTCTGCAGGCGAATGACCAGACTGGTTTGAGCTGACAGGAAGTCTATCGTAACTCAAATAAGCATTCTTTACACACCGTGGTGAGCAGAAAAGCATCTCAGAACGCACAACACACCAAACGTTGAGGTGGACGGGCTAAAACAGTCAGCTTATTGAACAGAAAAAAAAAATCCTGTAGCACAAAACGAACAAAACAGTGAATCGAGTAAAACGAACGAGTTTTTAAAGCGAGTTATGACTTTATTCATGCACATTAAGTAAAAAAACGAGCCGATCGTAACAAGGGGGAAAAAAATAAAGGGCTGATAAGATCAAAGAAGACTCAACCGATATGGTGCGGATGTTGTAAAATTTCAGATGTGATCGTTATCACCATGTTCAGTCCTTCACCATTTAAGACTCATAACACAAACTAAGCTTTAAACACATGGTCATGTAGAAGGGCCCATGGATATAGCGAATATTCATTGAGTAAAAGAAAGGCCATGAAAATATATGTCAATTCAATTTTTTTCCTTAGAAGAATTATTTGATCGTCTATCGTCTACTATGACTGTTTTTTTTCGTATCACTGATTTCTGTTTTTTTGTAGAAAAAGGCAACTGTTACTTCTGTTTTCCAAGAGAAAATTTCACAGAGGAGTGATTAATTGAGCGAATTCCCCCTCCAGCTTGTTGGATCTCGGTACATGCCTTGGCGCCTTACCCGTATGTGGTGCGTGGAGAGGTCCGCTACAATATACTTCCATACTTCCATTGGAAGTTTTCTTGTTCTGCATTGGCCATGAAGTTAATTTTGGTTTTGGTTGAAGACGATAGTAAAGAACACTTCCTGGAGTGTCGTTATACTGCAGAAAAAGCCTCCAGACCTCTTTCTCAACAGTATACAATGGTATAAAAGTTTGTGGGCGCCTGACCTTCACACCCATATGTGGGCCTTTCTAAACTGTTACCACAAAGTTGGAAGCAAACAACTGTATAGAATGTCTTTGTATGCTGTTGGATTACAATTTCCCTTCACTGGAACTAAAAAGTCCAGAACTGTTCCAGTATAGTAATGGCCCTGTGCACACAGCGAGGTCAGTGAAGACATGGTTAGCCAAGGATGGTATGGAAAAACTCGAGTGTCCTGCACAGAACCCTGACCTCAACCCTACTGAACACCTTTGGGAGGAATTGGAACACTGACTGCACCCCAGGCCTCCTCATCCATCACTGCCTGATCTCACTAATGCTCTTGTGTCTGAATGAACACAAATCCCCACAGCCACGCTCCAAATTCTAGTCTAAAGCCTTCTCAGAAGAGTGGAGGTTATTAAAACAGCAAAGCGGCGACCGACTGTCTTTCAATGCCCGTGGTTTTGGAATGGGATTTTGAACAAGAATATACACCGATCAGCCAGAACATTAAAACCACCTGCCTAATATAGTGTAGTTTCCCCTTGTGCTGCCTAAACAGCTCTGACCCGTCGAGGCATGGACTCCACAAAGACCTGGGGAAATTGAAGGCCAAGTCAACACCTTGAAATGTTGGTCAGGTTCAAACCACTGAACAATTTGTGTGGCAGGGCGCATCATCCTGCTGAAAGAGCCCACTGCCATTAGGGAATACCATCGCCATGAAGGGATGTACCCGGTCTGCAATGATATTTACTGTAGACAGGTGGTACATGTCAAAGTAACATCCACATGAATGCCAGGACTCACGGTTCGCCCAAGGTTCGGTGTAAGGGTGTACTAATCAGGTCTCTTCGGTTCGTCATTCAATAAGATGATAGCTGCTTATCAGATTACATTCCAAATGACAACTAAGTTACTTACATGCTTTTACCTTACTGCTATTTTTAGCAATATATTTGAATATTTGTTACTTCTGTGTAAGCACCAGTGTGTACATGCTTGTTAAAAAGCCTACGAGTCTTTATCTAAACTGAAAAGTTAGTATGCTTTTGTAATATATATTCAGGGTTGCCAGGGCCATGGTTTTTACACCACATCGGGCTAATTTTGGAATAAATTCGCTTGTGTTAAAAACAATACCCTGTGTTCGCCGAACTCTTAGATTCAACCTCAAAAGGAAACTCTCGCTGTGGTTGCTGGGACTACAGTCGCTGCGATGGCCTCGGGACTGCAATTACAACATGCAGTTTTGCACTCGGGTCTCCTTTAGTGAACAGTGGACTAGTTCAACAAACAGACTTCATGTGCAAACCGTAATGAACTTTCTTTTACTCTCACACTCTCCGTTGTGGACGGGTTCCCTTCTGAGTCTGGTTCCTCTCAAGGTTTTTTCCTCGTATCATCTTAGGGAGTTTTTCTTCACCACCGTCGCCACCGGCTCACTCAATACGAATAAATTCACACACTTAAAATCTGTATCCTGTGTTTATATGTTTCTGTAAAGCTGCTTTGAGACAATGACCGTTGTTAAAATTGCTACACAAATAAAACTGAATTGAATTGAACCAAGAGAAAAGAAAGATGTTCATGCATTTTCAAGGCAGGTGAGTAAAACGATGACTTGCGTATTTTTTTTTTTTTTGACCAATGAATGAACGACCTTACACTATACTGTCACTGTTCTGTGATATACCACCAACATACAGTATTTCGGGTTAGTTTCAGTTCTTTGTGTGCATTTTTAAGGCTTAGCTGGAAATTTAGCTAAAACCTGTGCATGCTAGATGCAGGTTGAAAACTAGCTAGAGTTAGTAAAATAGCTAGCTGTGTTAGCCCTGTTTTTTTTTTTTTTTTTTTTTTTAAAGAACTCATTTTGTTTATCTAAGCTGAGAAACTTGTGAGTGATTGTATACCAACAAACGTCACAGTGATTACATCGTAATAACATCATTAGCAGTAATAAAATGCTAGATGATTGCTGATATGAGACTAATGCCACCACAAACTTAGCTTACATGCTTTATGTAATTAGCCCACGGCATCCTGCGC
The DNA here is from genome assembly GCF_001660625.3 of Ictalurus punctatus. Lineage (NCBI taxonomy): Eukaryota > Metazoa > Chordata > Actinopteri > Siluriformes > Ictaluridae > Ictalurus > Ictalurus punctatus. The sequence continues at coordinate 23,076,015 of NC_030430.2, forward strand.
TAATAGATTGTCAGCATCGGATAAATTAACGTCCTTCAGAAACACAAACATCCTGCCACTGAGCGCTGCGTCTCGCACACCGAGGGCAGTGTGTTAACTGAATCGGTGTTGGGTGTCGACACGGTGCTTTTGCCAAAGTACACACTCTCACTGAGGCGCTGACAGCAACGACGAGATTATGAAGTGGTGTTAAAGACTGACGGCTCATTTCTGTCATCAGAAAGACAGACAGAGCGCGTATTAGAGATTCAAACAGGAGTAAAAACTAATCCGAATGACCGCAGAAAAATTCACTTTATGTTTGAATTGCATTCAATGAAACGCTGGGGCTCTGGTTACGAATCTGCAAACTCAAATCGGATTAAGCTTTAAAAAATAACATGCTTTGGAAGGATATTTAACCAGAGGATAAAATCTTGTTAGCTACATAATTCCCATGGCTCCAGTTCATAAAAAAAAAAAACAACAACAACCAAATAGTCAGAGCCAGACACCAGGGATATCTTCCTCGACTGACTACGTCTGTGAAAAATAGAACTGTTTTGCCGAAATTTTTGGTGTGTGTTTCTATGTGTAATTTTTAAAATGTAATGTTAAAAACAAATGTTATTTCTGATAATTGAATTTCTTGCTTAAATCTAATTTGATATTTGAAGGAAATATGGCAATAATGGGGGGGAGGGGGGGATGGAAAACTCAAAGTATATATATTCAATATATATATATACAATATATATATTCAATTTTCCTCATGTCTAATCTCTTCTATTGACGCATGTGTTCAGACAACACTCAGAGGGAATTGATCTCAAATGGATCATAAGGTTTGGTAACACTTTACAAGAACAGTATATGATAATAATCATGCACTAAACCCTGAATTAAGGCGTGTACTAATCTTGAAGCGATAACGTCGTGATACGTTAGTCTTATGAATTTATGCACGAATAAAGATGCACGAGCATCTTAAGTACATGTTAGTACACGTATTAATTAACACGTAGGGGTAAAGTAAATCAAATACGCTCTATAAGAAATATTATGAATTAAACGTGTACAATTTAAATTTTTTTAAATATAATTTGCCGTACGCAGCTGCGTATACAGACGTCACCGGACGGCGTTAAAAACGAAATTATCGGTGTTTATTATTAGTGCGTTTTTTGACGTTCGATAAGGAGGATCAAGGTAAATTATGAAAGTAATCCAGCGCCATCCAATGATGTTAGTGCACGCAGCTGCAAATTATGTAAACAATTTGAAATGATGCGCGTTTAGTTCATAGTAAGTATTAATTCAGGTATTAGCGCATGATTATTCGTATACTGTTCATGTAAAGTGTTACATAAAGTTTTGCACAAACGTGTGGAGTCCATGAGAGCTCGAGTACACACTGTCATTAAAGCAAAAAGGGGACATACCAAACGCTACGAAACGCTGAAATTCGTGTAAATATTTAAAATATTCTACTTCTCACGCAAGTTGTGGTCAGTAATATAATTTGTAATGAAAACTGCTGTATTAAATTGGAAAAGAATGTAAAATAGAAATTGGTACCCCGTCCAGGGTGTACCCCGCATTGTGCCTAATGCTCCCTGGGATAGGCTCCAGGTTTCCCCGTGACCCTGAAGAAGGATAAGCGGTATAGAAGATGGATGGATGGATGGATGTAAAATAGAAGACATTTTCACTGATGGTCTCACTTTTGAACCCCATTGTATTTTTTTTTTTTTGACGAAATATAAAATTAATTACAGTAAAGAAATATTCTGAGTTATTTAACAGGACCTGTAAAATGCATTGTATAGAAAAACCACACCTCGTTTATTTTACATGAAATATACTCTCGTTAACGATAAGTCATTTATGATTCTTGCCAATTGTGAGGCTCGGCTTCTTTTTAAATGCCATAAAAGATCGGTCTTTATGGAAAATATGTGGTTTTATATTGATTTGCTGCGGTTTTAAACCACGCTGCAGAATATCTTGCCAACTGTGCAAATGAAAAATAATACTGTTTTTGCATTCCAGGTTAAACCATATTTATTTCATTATCATGCTAACTCAAATGGTAAATGACACGTCATTGATAAACTGAACTGGAATACATTGCTCAATATATAAATACATCTCTAATTCCAGGATTATCACTTGCATAAATAATAAGTGTTACTTTAGTGCTCAATTTAGTCTCATTCTCTCTTGCTCTCTCTCTCTCTCTCTCTCTCTCTCTCTCTCTCTCTCTCGCTGCCTGTGGTCCATAAAATCCTCCTTGTGGTTATATTGAGGTCGAAGCCATTATTAATACCATGTGTTATTCTAAACACACGTTTCAGTCAATACACAGAGCTATTATTGCATAGTGATTATGGTGGCCTGAACATAATATCTGTGTAACACAGAATGACTGATGACAAGTTAATATATGTTCAAACATTAATGCAGATGTAGTCCAGAAATCACAATGGGACCAACCAGTCATATGCCCCTACTGCGATGAGATCTGATGTACGTGGGCTGCTGCAGACCCTTACAGGTTACACTCAATGATTTTATTTCCGTCTGGATACATCTTCACCCTCGAGAAATTCAGCCAAAAATACCTTGATACCAAAATAACTCAAGGGCGGGCTGAAAACTTCAGTCCTATCTGGATCTCTGATTTTATAAGCAGATGTTGATTCTAGAATTGGAAAACATTATGATGGCTGAGTCCATTAAAAGGAAGATGGAAATAAAGTCAATCCACCAGGCAAACTATCCAACAAGCAATTAAACGGGTGATTAAAATAATCGACACGGGTATAAAGCGTCAGTTTATCTTCATGTAGGATGCAAACACATTTTGCTCTTCACACATTTCTGCTCTTCAATATTTAAACTTCTAGGAAAATCGTGAGGAATGGAGCGAAGATCATCATGCATGACGCAAATCATTTATTAGAGTTGTTATCCTGAAAAATGAATGCGGTCCAAGTAATGTCTTGTGAATGAAAATACTACACAACTTAAGTAAAGGGGCCGCAAAAGCAATTACTGAGAAACAACGGGAAGGAAAGAATGCTTATGACTGACCACAAGTGAAGCCTTTGTAGGGTTCAAAGTGGAACGCTGGTATTTATATTTGAGATGAAGACAAACAGATCACCAGTAGAAACACCGTAAAACTTCAATCCATCCATTCATTTTCCTACACTGGGTTGCAGGGAGCCTGGATCCTATCTCAGGAGACTTGGGGCACAAGGCGGAGGACACCGTGGACAGGGTGCCATCCCATAGCAGGGAACAATCACACAACGACAGTTTTTGAAATGCCAATCAGCCTAAAACAAATGTCTTTTGACTGGGGGAGGAAACCGGAGTACCCAGAGGAAACCCCCAAAGGACAGGGAGAACATGCAAACTCCACGCACACAGGGTGGAGGCAGGAATCAAACCCCCAAACGAGGAGGTGCGAGGCAAACGTGCTAACGAATAAGCCAACGTGCCCCCGCCACTGATACGAATGAAATTCGCATGGAAAACTATGTGCAATAAATCCATCCCTTATTCATTCTCAAGTCTGCACAACAACTGGAGAATATATGCTAACTGGAGAAGAAAAGAATGAACTGTTCTTTACGAGACTGTGTTGTGTACCACAATCCTCTACAGGCTTCAACAAGGAAGCTTAATGCCAACTAGTAAGTCATTAACAGTCTTGACTAATATTAACAGGATTAATAAAGGGAAAAAGTTCTGCATTGTTACCTTTGTGACTCTTACTCCTGAACATTACAGCCTCAGTTAAAGATGTTTAAAGATCATCTATTTGCGTTAAAACTGCACTCATTTTACACTTCGACACCCCCCTGCAATGCTAAATTAGGGTAATTACCATTAAATGGTCAATTTTTCTGAAATTAACCAAGTAACTGTGCAAATTTCTCAGTAAATACATTTCTAAATAAATAAAAGTCCCTGTATTTTGGGCTGAATGTAGTTTTTCTGTTCATTCTAAAATCTCATAACAGATGTGGGATGTGAACAGTAGTCAACACTCCCATATCCCAAGGAAAGGCATAGTATCTAAAGACATGTAGATGCAACGTACTGTAATTTTACTTGTTGCATTGCTCGGGGATATGCCAGCATAAATAAATGAGGAAGATTTTGGAAACCAGCACATGATGGCTATAGCTTTGGACCATCTAAATCTCCAGTGAAGTGGGGCCAAGAACATTGCAGTACAAACAAGACCCAAGGACAACCATGAGAAAATACAAAGTGGTGTAATCACAAACAACAAGTCATGGTACCTCACTTGAGGCCCCACAGCTAAACGCGCTAAAGTTATCCAAATTCCAAAAAAGTTTCCATTAAGCCACTTTAAACCATAGCATGGGGTCTAATTATTTGCGACTAGCAGCAGAAGCCACCTTGGTTGAACAGTCCATATGCAATTATAATGTCTCCTTGAATAAAGACGTGAGGGGGGGGGCCATGGTGAATTTAAATGATCAAAGTTGGCAAACCCAGAGAACAGTTGGTTTTCATTGACAATGGGACAACTGGGTCAAAATTCAACAGCCTGGAGCTTTGTGTATCCATTTGTAGCTCACAACTGATGCTACTTTAGAAAGGAATAGTGTTGAGAATTGATGTTCTATCAGCTGGAAATAGGAATTTGCTCTAGACAATACATAACCTAAATTCACCATCTTTCTTCCTCTAGTTCAGTTCATCGTAGTTACATGAATCAAGACCGCAGCATCCTCTTCCACATAAACTCGTCCAGGTGAGTATTTCCGGGGTTGACTAGTCCAGAATTCGTTCAGTATATTGCTCCATTTGGCTTTGAAGGCAGTCCCATGGTCTATGAGATGGAAACAATTCATTGCCATCATTCATAAGTTACTAATAGTGAGATATCTCTGGATGCTAACAAGATTGAGACTAGGGTATGGCAAAGAAATGCAATACCAGAATATCAATACCAACATGGTTATCAAAACTATTTCACTATAAGCAATGATTCTCTTCTTGAATGTTGGTTGAATGCCAAGTCAGGAGCACATGTCTGATTGATGGATTTCCAGTCGAACCTAAATACAAGGGCTACTAGTGCACAAGTACTAATTTATATAGGCATATCCCAGCGTCAATAATAAAAAAAAAATTCAGAATCACTCTTCTGGAAAGGGTAGAATTTGTGTATTTGTCACACTCTACTCATCAGTGATGCTCCTGACTACAATACAGGCATTTTTACCCCCGATATTTCCCTCGAAATACTCATATTCACTTATCTGCAGGTTTCAACACTTGGAATTCTATCAATGCATGAGAATAAGTTATGATGAGTATTCAAGAGCCCAACAGCAACTCTATTAAAGTATATATAATTGTGTTGTTACAAGCGCCAAAACAAACCCTCCGAGCTACCTTTCGGCAGATTTGTCACTTCTTATTCTTAATTTGTGAAGTAGGCAATGACCAATTTGCTGTTTGCAATTTGTTTGATGTCCATGAGCGCTAGTTATGTTGAATCTTCCATGCTGACATCAAATTGTAATACCCAAGTAGGCCAGGAAACTAGTTGGGTATTAGTTGGTAGACGAATTGGTAACTAGTTGGGTAACAGCTAGGACATTCTGGAAAAGGTTTCTCCATTCAGACAGCTCAAGTCAGTGAGGAGGTTGTCATTCAGGCCTTGTTGGTTAGGTGTCAGTATCCTCCTTATTCCATTATTATTTGAAGCAATTGTTTATGACTTGTGGGCTGACGCTTGCTATGTAATCTTGTTTGAGGCCATTTTTTTCTCTTCCTCATTTCTTCTGTAAATGATCAAGATTATCGAAGCCTAGTTATCCATAGCCAATGAACCTACCACACTAGTTTACTCTTAACTAACGGGTTAGAATTCACGTTACACCCTGACTGACTGATTGAACGTATGTTCAACTGATGCAACATTGACTTTGATGTCCATCCAAGATGTCCTGCAGTTCATTCAGCATATGATTAATGCCATTGAAGTTAAAAGACAAAGGTGGATGGTTGTAAAATAAAGAGTACAGAAGAAGGAACCGTTTACATTTGGCTAGAGCCTGTAGGCAAACTTTGATGTTCTGAAAGTCAGCTAAAGACACGCTGAATGACAGGATGATAGAACTTACTGAGGTTGAATGATTCGCCGTGTGACCGAGTGAAAGAACTTACCAAATAAATAATCTCGAGGGCATTGTAACATGGTGTGCTGAAGGTCAAAGGCGAACTGCAGCTTTTACAACAACCATTCAGCAGTCTGAGGTTTATCTGGATGCCTATTGATTTTGACAGCTTGTCAGCGCTGTGCCTTTCGACATGCTTTTAGAGCACTATTGTAGTTGAAAGCCTAGAGCTGACAGGTGTAATATAAAGAGTACAGAAGAAAGAAGCCCTTACATTTGTTTAGAGATCACTCGCAGTTTTCTGGAGCTGCTAGGCAAGCCTTGATGTATGTTATGGGAATGGATGAACGAATCGCTGAATGGCATAACTATAGAACTCGCCGAATGACTCACTGAAGGATTTTTGAGAAGATTTGGATGTGTTGTGCTGATGGTTCAAGGTAAAGTCCTGTGTTTTGGTTGCCTGGAAACTGATTCATCTAATGAGTGGTAGCTAATGTAAAGAAATAACATCTAGCAAGCTAGTTAGCTAGTTTAGTTGAATTGATGCAGATGAATGGAAATAAATGAGTATATGAATTCCCAGGGTGGGGATGACTGTGCAGTTCTGGTCTTTATCCTCACCTGATAAACTTTGTGACCTCAAGTCATTGGTGGACATCTTAACTATGAGATTTTACTGTTGTCTCCTTCTTGCATAAGCAGTAAAATATTATTTATGTCTGATGTTTATTTTCTCTCAGTGATGCAAGATGATGTATTTTACACGGAGTACGCGTTAGATTAAAACATACACACCAAATGAAAACTGCTTTTGTAGATGTTAATAGGAAATACGGTTTATGTTCTTTCTCTGGTTGTTGGTTGTCTGCCAGGCAACTATGAAAAAACAAACAACAAAAATAAAGATAAAAAAAACAAACAACAACCCCAAACTGAATAGCCCAGGCATGAACTCCTGCTTTTCCCAGACACCAGGTCCAACGATTTGTCAAACTCTGTCCATCATTTGTAGTATTCTGGAGCCATTAAGCACACCTTAATAAATGACCTCCTGATTGATAAATGACAGAACTTTCTGGATAATCTTGAAGGTCCTTTAGTGGTGTGCTAGAGAGTTGAAACTGTAGCCTTTGCAACACCAAATCAACAGCATTGGTAAATCTTCCAACATGTTTTTAATGGGTACCTTGACTCAGGAACAGAAACGGATCTTAACACAGACAGACTAATGATATTTTAATACATATCCAATCCACTTTAATGTAGATCAAGTCCTAAAATAACAAATTGGTAAACTTTAAAAAAAAAAAAGAAACGCCAAAAACAACAACTTCAAGAACAACAGTAACTTCTTCCAAATCTATGAGTCCAATCCAAGTTCAGAGCTAAACGGTTACGGGCTTAAGGAACTAAATAATGACAGACTTTCTCAAGCACCCTATACCAGTTCTCTGGCAGTCGTACCATTTGAACCCACGACCTGCTAATTATTGCCACCTTAACCTTAACCACGGACCTTAAGCAACATCTACTGCCCAAAGATGAGTGTTCGAATAGTGCAGTAGTAGGAATAGACTAGCAAACAATATCTAACAAGCTGGAGTCAGAAACAATAATCAGATCAGACAAAATGTCAGGAAACAACAGCAACAGGAAATTGACCAGATCAAGTGTGGAGCGGATATTTATACTCTAGGTAATGAGAAACAGGTCCTTCTAATCAGTCAATATTGTAGAGAGAGAGAGAGAGACAACTTGGTGGGTGAATGAATACTGAGATGTGAAGGGATGGTAAACTAACTGAAATGAACCGAATGAACTATTATAAATAACTCTAGGAATGAACTCCAGCCTTAAGACTGCACTTCACTGAGTGAAATTATACATGATTCTAAAAACTAAACATTGTCATGGACTCGGATTCAAATCAATTCAGTTTGATTTGTGTAGCACTTTGTCATAAAGCAGTTTAGGGAAATCTCGATGCACTGTCGATGTACAACCGTGCTATGTTGATAGGTATTAGCAAAAAAATGAATAAATAAAGAAGCCCATTATAAAACTATTTCAGTTCTAAAACTGACTGAGCTGTGTTTTAAGCCATTGCGCAATCCTCGATAATATTGGAATGCGCTGATCTTTAGTATGTTAGTATCTTAGTATGTTGCTTAGCAACCAAAGCATACTGTTAACAGGCGACTTTACGTAGCGGAAGAATGTGCATCACCCTATTTTTTTTTTTTTTACCCGTAATCATGATAAAAACACAGTAATACACGCCCTCTCATGGCTCTCTTATTGCTTCATTATACACTTGTTACACTGTACATTTCTGTATATGTATAATATAATGTTGCTAATTTCAGAAACCTCACTGGCTAGCTTGAAGTACTAGCATTCATGTCACATATATCAGCACAATGCATAATCATGCAGATACAAGGTCAAAAGCTTCAGTTATTGTTCTCATCAGACTTTAACCGTCCCAGAGATCACCCAAACAGACTCAGGCTCACCCAGACTGGACAGTTGAACATGTACAGTTTCAGTGGGTCTTTGCCCATGATTAGCATCAGATTCTTGTTCTTGGCTGACGGGAGTGAAACCCGATGTGGTCTTCTGCTGTTGTAGCCCAACCACCTCAAGGTTTGATGTGTCGTGCATTCTGAGATGCTTTTCTGCTCACCACGGTTGTAAAGGGGGGTTATTTGAGTTACTATAGACTTCCTGAAAAGGAGCTCAGGAGAGCAGCAGTTTCTGAAATACTTAAACCAGCCTATCTGGTACCAACAACCATGCCACGATAAAGGTCACAGAGATCACACTTTTTCCCCATTCTGATGTTTGATGAGAACATTAACTGAAGCGCTTGACCTGTATCTGCATGAGTGTATGCACTGTGTGCTGCCGCCACACGATTGGCTGATTGGATAACTGCATAAATGAGCAGGTGTACAAGTGTTCCTTTACTTAGTGAACTTAGAAACGTAGGTTTCTGTAATCTTGTTCAATTATTTTACTCTGAAGAGTCATCGGTGGCAGAATAGTGCTACATGACAGACTGCATACCGAGCTAACCTGAGGTCAAAGGTGACAGAAAGTAATTCAAAGTCAAAATAGTTTTTAAAGTCAAATTCTGGTCAGTTTTTTGGCTCTTTCTGGCAGAAATTCTGAAATGAGCAACGTCAAACTAGGCCCCCCCCACCTTAACATCCATCTATCCAGCCATCTATTTTCTATACCACTTATCCTAAACAGGGTCATGGAGGAGCCTACAGTATCCCAGCGGACTCCGGGCACAAGGCGGGCGACATCCTGGACACGTGGACATATTTCTATCTACTGTACTTATGAAATGCAACAGCAGTAGCTAGCTGCAATCCCATGCTAGCAATACTGTTCAGTTCATACCACCATGGTTAAATGGAAGTCAGAAGTCATTTGGTGGACGTAGCTAAGTGTCAGAGTACCAGTTGACGAATAAAATAAATTTAATAAAATTGATAAAACTAATAAAATTCGTTTAATAAAATTGAAAGTTTGAATTAAACCAACCCCCCCCCCAAACCAGACAGACGATAAAGTATCAGCCGAACTCACTGATCAGACCAGTCTGAAATGATGTGTCCAGATATTCTAACGAGCGCGCCTGACAGCCCGCTATCCGCGACTTTTCTACTAGACCTACTATTCCACAGAACTAAAAATAACTTAAGCAATGAGTATCAGTATTGGTTAACCCTGCATGTACCAAACTATCCATTTATAGAGTCAACACAGTGGATTTGCCCCGCCCATTTTACTGTAAAAGTGGAAAAACATCGAGGCACAGTTCATGTAGATGTTAATGGGACAACAATGATTGAGATACTGTGCTGCAGATTGTGGCCTCAAGACAAACATTAACTTCATTAGAAAGAGATCATGGGTTTAACTCCTCTAAGCCAGCTTTCTCTGGAAGCTCTCTCTCTCTCTCTCTCTCTCTCTCTCTCTCTCTCTTTCTCAGTAAAGAAAGTGCGCAGACTGTGGAGAAGTTTAAAACAATCCATAAATCAAGTGCACTTGACTTCAAATGAATAACTGACATGTTTGTGCGTGTCACAGGCCCTGTTAAAACACAGTTACCCTTCCTTTGCCCTCCCCGGGTTTTCTTACTGAAAACAGTGGCTCTGTGGCAGTCCTGGGATTCGTACTAACAACTGTATTATGACAGAAACAAAATATTAATCCTGACACTTGCCTGTTTTATGAATAATAAGTCTGGTAGGGATTGAAATGTTGACTTAGAGGCAGAAATGATCCTGTTGTAACCAAATGAAAATCCAGCTCCATCATACTGTACATCATACCGTGCTCAAATCACATAGAGCCTGTGGTTGAATTGTAAAACAATATAAGAAAGACAATGGTGGTTTCATGGCTGGGATTGTTGTTTTTTAGACCAGCTCTGGATTTAATTTATGCGCTGAGGGTTTTTTTTGTTGATAAGTGGTGCTTATGAGCTTCTTGGCTATGTTAGCTTTACAGCATAAACGATTCGATTTTGGCCAGAATGGAGTTTTGCCTGATTTCTGGCACCTCAACTAAATTCTGCCTGATTTCTGGCACCTCAACTTCAAGAAACCATAAATATATTTCATCAAAATGACTTTATTTGCTTGTTAATCTTGCCATGGCTAAATTCCTGCAAAGTTCATGTTGCGTCAGATTTAATAAACAGAGCGGTAAACAGTCGGTGTGCCAAAAGATGTCGAAAACCTTGCTGTGTCATTTCCTCACACAGTAACCATCACAATTTGATCAAGTTGCTGGAGAGATACATGCCATGGCAAAACAGAGTTACGTCTAATCGATTCTGTCTGAAATGACTGTCCAAATGTCTTGTGTTGCTCCTGTGCTGTAATCAAAATAAAACCTTTAAATGCAATGTTCTCTCTAGATTAAAACGCTAGACTGAGATACATGTAATAAATAAATAAATAAATAAATTAAAAAAAGGAATATATTCCTGTATTCCGATATATACGTATTACTAATCACTGAAATCTGCAGGAAGTCTTATTGCTTGTTATTTTAGTTAAAAAAAATTAAGGAAAAATTATGTTCTCACGTGGTTCATTCAAACACCAGAGAAAAATGGCACTGTTTTAATAATAATAACAATAAAAACCTGTCGTATATTTCAGCTTTTATCCAGTAAAAGTGACATAACACAGCACAGAAGTCTTGGTCAATGCTTACGTCACATCCCGCATTGACTACTGCAATTCCATCCTGTCTGGCATCCCTAATAAACTACTTCACCAGCGACAAATAATCCAAAACTCTGCAGCAAGGATCGTTACATGCTCCAAATCAACCAGCCATGTGACACCTCTACTCATCCAGCTTCATTGGTTTCCTGTTGCCTATCGAATTTAATTCAAAATTCTTTCTTTCTCACATTTAAAGTCCTACATAATCATGCTCCCACTTACCTCACTCACCTCATGGAGAACTACACCCCTACCTGCATACTGCGATCCTCCTCAGCAGGTCTACCAGCAATACCGGACATGAACTTTACCACCATGGGTGGAAGAGCCTTTAGTCACATCGCCCCTAAGCTCTGGAATTCACTTCCCCATCACATCCGCAACTGTGAATCCGTTTCAAGATTCAAAAGCTCTTTAAAAACTCATCTCTCCAGGCTTGCATATTCTCTGTGACATGGTTACATAATAATTAATTATAATACGTGTTTTAGTGTTTTATGTATAATATTGTATAATGTATATATATATATATATATATATATATATATATATATATATATATATATATATATGCATATGTATAATTGTGTATATATATGCATATGTATAATTGTGTATATATATGCATATGTATAATTGTGTATATATATATATATATATATATATATATATATATATATATATATATATATATATATATATATATATATATATAATATTGTGTTTGAGTGTTTTGTGAATTGTATTTGCATGCTGCATTTGTGACGTGAACTTCGGTGTCGTGAAGGCACTTTAAAACATTTTAAAATTATAATTATTATTATAATTATTATAAAAAAAGATAATACAAAGGCAGTTAATCCTAAAAAAACGTAAGCAATTTCACGTGTTTTGTGTGTGCATGATTTCTGTACAGAATCGTCAGAATAATCTTTTCTCGCACGGTTCAGTGGAGAAGCAGACGAGACAAATTGAAGGTTTCCTGGACGGTCGGCTGCTAAGATCATTGAGACGTCTAACAGTGAAAGCAGATGGAGGACGGTAGACAGGGTTTATAGTTAGTGCTGTGATTCAATTGTCCCTAACGTGTAATCAGTCTCACTCGGCACTGCTGCGTTGTGTTACGGAAATTTCATAACCTCTGCCTGAAACAATAAACACAGCGAGACATTTCTGATTTTCACAATTGACAGAAATGAGCTCAGCACCATGATAAGGTTGTGGGAACGCTAGCTTTTTAGTTTTCTCAGTGTAAAGCCCTTAAGATCATCAGCAATCGCAGTGTAATCAACAATACAATATCTACAAAAATCTTTTTTTCTCAGAGCAGAAATTATCCTGACTAGCTCAATCAGGCAACCAACCAAATCATTTCCTAGAACCACACTGAGGTTCCAAGAACCACCTTAAGAACCATCCTAGGGATCCTAACACCACAGTGCAGATTCTAGAACCATACTGAGGATCCTAAAACAACACTGAGAATGATCCCAGGGAGCCTAAAACCACATTGAGGATTCTGTACTTGCTCTGAAGATCCTAGAACCTCCTGGAGAACCACTCTGAGGATCTTAAAATCGCACTGGTGATCATAGAACCACACTGATTACCCTAAAACCACCCTGAGAATCTTAGAACTACACAGAGGAACCTAGAACTGCACGGAAGACCCTAAAACCACACTGAGATTCTAAGAACCTCACTGAGGATCCTTAGAACTGTACTGAGGGTCCTAAACCTCCATTGAGAAGCCTAGAACTGCACTGCGGATCCATTGACCACACTGAGCACACTGAGCATCCAAGAACTGCATTGAGCTTCCTAGAAATGTAATGAGGATCATAGAACGGCTTTGAGGACCTCAGAACTGCACTGAGAAGCCTAGAACTGCACACAGGATCCAGGGATCTCAGGGAGGTTGCTAGAACTGTCCTGAGGATCCTAGAACCACACTGAAGATCCCAGAACTGCACGGAGGATCCTAAAACTACAGTGAGGATGCTAGAACAGCATCAGCACTGAAGATCCTAGAAGTGCACCAAGGAACCTAGAACCACACTGTGGATCCTAAAACTACACTGAGGATACTAGCACCACACGGAGGATCCTACAACCACTCGAAGGATCTTAGAACCATCCTGCAGATCCTTGACATTGAGAAATCTAGGATATCTTATGGATGGATTTAACATTCCGTTATATATAAACATGGCTGGAAGCACACAGTACCAGCAGGTTAAAGCATCAGTATGTGTGTGGAAATGTAATTATGTTTCTCCTTCCTCAAGAGTCCCATAGTAACTTAATGGCCAGTGAACCTCAAAAATAACAATGTAATGCCCTGATATTATGAACTGTTCTACATGATCTGGAAAAGAGCTGCCATGATGAATCAGTATTAGAGTTTGCTGTGATCATTACACATGATAGTGTTACATCAACATTACATTAACATAACACTGAAGTGCATAATCACAGCTTGTAGGAGTTTTACTCTTCCAAACCACGAGGCAAGATCTGAGATAAACAGAATAAACTAGAGAAAAGGTATCACGCTGTGTTCATATCGTATAGCACTGTAAGTATTTTTTGTAAGTTCCAGCCGATAAAGTTTTTCAGAATTAAAAACTTTCTAATTTGAATGAAGATGGTGATGCGTTCAGAATGTCTACCGAGGTTCTAAATGTTTAAATGTTTCAACTTTAGGCTGAGGCTAAAGTTCCTGGGTTAAGGTTCTTGAGCTAAAATTCCTTGGTTGAATTTCCTCAGGTATGGTTACTGATTTAAAGTTCCTAGGATAAAGTTCTAAGTTGTAAATTACTGTCAGAAAGATACTCAACTAAAGGTTCTGGGCTTAAGTTCCTTGGTTGAAAATTCTCAGCTATAGTTCCTGATCTAACGTTTCTGGGCAAAGGTTCTTAAGTTGACGTATGTTGGATTCAATTTCTTAGCAATAGTTCCTGATTTAAAGTTCCTGGGCTGAAATGTCTTGGCTGAAATTTCTCATCTATATTTCCTGACCTAAAGTTCCTAGGATAAAGTTCAGAGTTGTAAATTACTGGGGAAAGCTCCTCAACTAAAGGTCCTGTGCGAAAGTTCTTGCGCTAAAGTTTTTTGGCTGAAAATTCTCAGCTATAGTTCCTGATCGGTTTCTGGGCTAAAGTACTTGGGCTTAAGTTCCTTGGTTGAAAATTCTCTGCTATAGTTCCTGATCTGAAGTTCCTGGGATAAAATTCCATGGCTGAAATTTCTCAGACATAACTCCTTTTCACAAGTTCCTTGGCTAAAGTTCTGGTACGTAAATTACTGGGTTAACGCTCTTCAATTAATGTTCTGGCCTAAAGTTCTTGAGCTTAATTTTCTTAACTGAAATTCATCAGCTGTAGTTTCTAATCTAATCTAATCTAATCTAATCTAATCTAATCTAATCTAATCTAATCTAGGCAAAAGCCCTTTGGTTTATGTTCCTTGGTTGAAAATTCTTAGCTATAGTTTCTGATCTGAATTTCCTGGGCTAAAGTTCAAAGGTGCAAATCACAGGGGCAAAAGCTCCTTAACTGAAGGTCCTGGGCTAAAGATCTTGGGCTTCAGTTCCTTCCCTGATATTTCTCAGCTATAGTTCCTGATCTAAAGTTTCTGGGCTAAAGTTCTCAGGCTTAAGTTACTCGGTTGAAAATTCTCTGTTATAGTTCCTGATCTAATATTTCTGGGTTAAAGTTCTTGGACTTAAGTTCCTTGGGTGCTCATTCTTAGCTATAGTTCAGTTCCTGGGCTAAGGCTCCATGGCTGAAATTTCTCAGTTATAGCCCCTGTTCTCAAATTCCTTGGCTAATGTTCTGAGGTGTAAATTACTAGGTTAAAACTCCTCAATTAAAGTTCCTGGCCTAATGTTCTTAAGCTTAAGTTCCTTAGCTGTAGTTTCTAATCTAAAGTTCCTAGGTTAAAGTTCTTGGGCTGAAGTTTCTTGTCTGAAAATTCTTATCAGTAATTTCTGATCTAAATTCCCCAGGATAAGTTCAACGGTGCAAATTACAGGGGCTAGATTTCCTCAACTGAAGGTCCTGGGCTAATGTTCCTTGGGTGAAATTTCTCAGCTATAGTTCCTGATCTGAATTTCCTGAGGTAAAGTTTTGAGATGTAAATTACTGATTTAAGTTCCCGGGCTAAAACTCCTTGGCTAAAGTTCCTAAATTTCCTGAAACCACAATTTTTATGCTAATCAGTACATGTTACATGATCATGTTTGTGATTGGCTGATCACATTGAACTCGTACATAACAGCAGAAGTAGCGTGGGAGGAAAGGACCTTGAGTGTTACACCAACACATTTTCCAGATCGCCGTATCTTTACGACCTTGACATTCAATGATGTCCTCATGACAGTGGAGTCGTTGTTCGGCTAAACGCCACTGTGCTTCATATCAATGAGCTTACCATCTTCCAGCACTCATGCTCACATCTGCTACTTTGAAAATGACCTTCTACTGTCTGTGCACTCTTCATTCAAACGTAAATAAATTCATGGATCTGGAAAAAAATGAAAAATACATCAAATCATATACAAATGGTCTGTGGTAGTGAAAAATGAGATGTGAGTCTTTGTGAATTAAAACTAAGGCTGAACAGCAGTGAAATGAAATAAAATGATATATTGTTATTGAATTAAAATAATTAAATTGTATAGAAGAAATCCGTTATCAAGCAATTATCTATAAACGTAGCATTGATATTACAACATGGTGTGAGACAGGAAACTTTCACACCGGATCTGACCCGAAATAATTCCATCTGGCCCACACATGCCACTCAAAAATCTCTACTACACACGTAACTCATTAAAGACTTTTAGTATGTAAGTAAATGAAGTACTGAGGTGTAATTGCACACACACAACACACACACACACACACACACACACACACACACACACACTGAAAGAAATATGACACATTCTTGGAATTTTTGGAATGTTACTCAACATACTTCTGATACTCCTCACACTTCTGTTACTCCTCACACTTCTGATACGCCACACACTTCTGTTACTCAAAACACTTCTGTTACTCCTCACACTTCTGATACTCCTCACACTTCTGATACTCCACACACTTCTGATACTCCACACACATCTGATACTCCTCACACTTCTGATACTCCACACACTTCTGATACTCCACACACTTCTGATACTCCACACACTTCTGATACTCCTCACACTTCTGATACTCCACACACTTCTGATACTCCACACACTTCTGATACTCCTCACACTTCTGATACTCCACACACTTCTGTTACTCCTCACACTTCTGTTACTCCACACACTTCTGATACTCCACACACTTCTGATACTCCTCACACTTCTGATACTCCACACACTTCTGATACTCCTCACACTTCTGATACTCCACACACTTCTGATACTCCTCACACTTCTGATACTCCTCACACTTCTGTTACTCCTCACACTTCTGATACTCCTCACACTTCTGTTACTCCACACACTTCTGATACTCCACACACTTCTGATACTCCACACACTTCTGTTACTCCTCACACTTCTGATACTCCACACACTTCTGATACTCCACACACTTCTGATACTCCACACACTTCTGTTACTCCACGTTACTCCACATACTTCCGATACTCAACACACCTGTTACTCATCACACTTTGGTTACTCCTTACGTGACTGTAACAAAAAGCATTTGTACTCCACACACCGCTGTTACACTTCTGTTACTCCAGAAGCATTTATTATTCCACACACTTCTGTCACACTACAGACATCGGTTATTCCTCACGCTTCTGTTACTCCACAAGCATCTGTTTCTCCACACTCTTCTCAAAGAAAGAAAAAAAGGGATAAAAAGTCAGAAGTCATAAAAAACTCAACAGCACCAGTGGTAACATTCTGTACGTATGTTAGACATTTTCCAGCTTGGATCGGGGCAATAACCGAGAGCTAGCTAGTGGGTGGAAACTGGCTATAAATGATTTGGAAGGAAAAAGGGATAAAACTAAACAAAAAATATGATCATTCCTATGATGAGTACCATGTCCTTTTTTATTTTACAGGTGCATTGCAGCTGCACAAACAATGCTAGACATGCACACACACACACACACACACACACACACACACACACACACACACACACACACACACACACACACACACACTTTAGTCCAGACTTCAAAAAGAAAGTGTGTGTGTGTGCACTTCTAACACTGTTTGTGCAGCTGTGCGAACCATTAACTTTCAATCATCATAATAAGCAGTGGTTATGGCAATAAAATAAGTATAACCGCTTAAAAAACTTTTGATGGGTACAGATATAAATCATAGGTTGCCATATAATCATACACACACTGTGGGGTATTTTAACACTTCTCAGCACGTGTTCAATAATACATACACACACATATTTTAAATAAACAGGTTACAAAGTGTTGTAAAGGTTTTGAGTGTTCTCCAGGCCTCGGGGCCTTTTGGTAATCACTTCTTTTATAAATAAGTCACTACTATAACAACACTGGCACACACACACACATGGTGCAGGGTGAGTCAGAGAGTTTAACAGGATTTTAAATGGATTATGGACTTTGCAAACCATCATTAGCTAATGGAGAAAAACACAAACAATTTAGTGTAAGGGTCTGTCGTATACAAGTGCGCCTTTTTTTTGCAGTTAAAGAATACTAATTTTATGTCGCACATGGTTGAAAATAGAGATAAGTTTATCGTTTGTAATCCTACAAGGAACGGGGAAGAGAAAACATGAACATGGAGCACAGGAAACTGGTTCGTGAGCTAAAACCCTTCAATAGGTGAACGTAAGATCGCACGATATCGACTGTTATCGTACAGTTTTAAGGCATATTATCCCCTGATCCAAACACAACAAGCCTTTCTGTATTATGGCACTTTATCTAGACAGGTGATTTTATTCACTCATTTATGAATTCATTTATCCATCTTTAGTAAGCGCTTTATACTAGATCCAGAGCCTATCCCATGGAAAACCGGACAGGAGGCGGGAATACACCCTGGGTGGAAGGACAGTCCGTCACAAGGCACCAAACGCACACATTCACACACATATTCATCCCTGGAGCAATTTAGAGTAGCCAATTCACCCTATTTGTAGACGGAGGAAACCTGAGAGCCCTGTGGAAACCCTTATGGAAAAAGCTCCGAACAGACAGTACACTGAGCTCAGGATCATACCAGGGATGCTGGAGCAATAAGCAAAGTGACAAACTGTCATAGAACATCATTTGTTTGAATGGAAATTTCCATCCATCAGTGTGTGGTGGCGTTTAACCGTAAAAGCAGATAAATATACATCTGTATTTCCCAACAACTGAACTTTCTTTTATTATATCATTTATTATATAACGAACAAATTGGACAAATCAAATTTTATATACAAAAGAATTATGCGATCAAACGCTACAAATCTCGATACGAAGTACTTCCATATGTCTTCTGCTCTAAATATCGTCAAATAGGAATTGATCAAGAACAAGCCATGACAGAAAGTAAACACTGAGATATCATGATTGTAACCACAAGAAGTAACTGCATAAATCATACAGATTTGCATGTTTGTATGACAAAAACACAGCTGGTTGAAAAAAAAAAAAAAAACCCAAACAAACTCCATGTGTGTCCAAACAAGCGAACCAATCCGGAAGGCCGCGGTTCAATCCCCCTCGTTTTAACTTTGCACTCACATACTGTAGAAATACCAAGATATGAAATCCTAATAAAACCAGTCGTGCTTTACTGTAGACCTGATACCATTTGAAGTCCATTTATTAATCAATATATGCAATTAGACGTGCACTTCCTGTAGGAAATACTGTGCCTGCAAATAGCTGAAAGTGGTGGGGGGATAAAAGAAATAAATAAGTAAAGAATGTAGAAATAAAGTGAGAGGGATTAGAGGAGAGTCGATCTCTTCAGTGTGCTCTTTCATCGAGGGTAAGTTGAAACGAAGCAGCTGATTGGCCAGCTGCTGTAAAGACTATTATGAGGTCATCATGGACATGGAAGTTGGAATTCAAATTCCCAAACATTCTGTCAGTGTATCCTGAGTGGAAATGAAAGTTTCTTGCTTCACTCTGAAATAGTTTAAAGCATACAGTAACTTCTGCAATTCTCCAGCTGTGATCCTTGGAGATCACCGTCCTCTTCACAGTGCATTGAGACGATATAGACACACGTCCAATTCCAGGTCGATTCATAACTTTTCCAGTTGACTGGAACTTCTTAATTATTGCCCTGATGGTGGAAATGGGCATTTTCAATGCTTGTGCTAGTTTCTTATAGCTACGCCCCATTTTGTGAAGCTCAACAACCTTTTGCTGCACGTCACAGCAATATTCCTTGCTCTTACCCATTGTTAATGATTAAGGGAATCTGGCCTATGTGTTACCTCATGTTTACAGATGTGGCCATTGAAAATGCGCATCAAAGGAAAAGGGATCCTACGATTTCATACGGAATCACGCGGAATCAAGCACATGCTGTGGACACCGGAAATACTGGTGGAGACCAGTAGGGGGCAGTCATGTTTCATTTGAGTAAACACTGCTTGCAACCGTTTTGCAACAAGCAGCAGAGCACATTAAACGTTGTCGAGCCTGAAAAAAAAAAGGAATGTGTGGTCGGTTAGATTGAAGAAAAAAACATTATGTATGGTTTACCAGTTTCTTTAAATATTACAACTTTTAATCTAAGAAAAGAACAAACATTTCCACTGGCAAGAAAGGCATACGACAGCCTGCATGTTACCACGGCGCTAATCTAGCATACATGCTTCAGCCACGTTCATTTAAATACTATAGTTATTGTACTTGTACTACGTGACTCGATCACGCTCACGTTATATAATTAAATCTCGAATTAGAAACTTCTTTAAATTAGCTTTATCATAAGTATTGATGAGAAACTTAATATTTTTAGACCACACATTCCGTTTTTTTTTTATTTATTGTACTGTGTTCAGCTACAGTGTGTTGTTCCATGCGCCACCTGGTGCTTATTGTGTGAAGCACAACAAATGAAATTAAATTCTAAGAAGCGTGCCTGCAAGGTAATCATGTGAAACCATGTGAAAAAAAATGCACATTCTTAAAGGCCACATCTGTATACACCTGTATACCCCTTAAATATCAGGATGCACAGCGGTAGACATTACACTTATTTTAGCACGTGAGCCACCATTTGTCAGTCAACGTCATGCTAAAATCATCATCTTACGATGAGTGGAGACAAATAAGATCTTAATAATAATCTTAGACCGAGTCACTGCCCATGTACTGAAATTAAATTCTCATATTATGATAAATTATTTTTTATAGCAGATTGGTCCTATATGGTTCTGTTGACTCCCAACTGCTTACTAGCTTCTGAGCTTAGATAGAAACACAACTAAACATACTGTAGCTAGCTCTTATGGGTAGTGAGTTGACTAGCATCGCTAGCTAAACTCTTGCGTGACACACACCGCCTGCCAGGTAATGTCTTGTCATGTCTAGCTTGTTGTATATGTAATTTTTGTTGTTGTTTTTTTTTTTGCTTATATTCCCTTACTAGTTTGTACAGCGCTTGTTGTGAGGACCAAGCTGACAAAAATAACTAGCTAACTGACTAACTGATGCTAGGTAGTACTGCCTGTTATGCCAGCTAGCATTATATTAGCTATCTAAATGAAACCATGGGATGGTAGATAAATGACTACCATCTGGCAGTCCAAAAACAGGAATATGACTATTTTTTTTCTTCATGTTTCTCATTTTCATCACATCTTGCTTACTTAGGCAGCCTCCTTTATACCACAGCATTGTTCAGTATTCTAGTCTGTTAGTCAGAAAGTGCTGAGTCATTTTCCAAGGCTGCAGCTCTGACAATACTGCTGACTTTAATTCAAATAATGAATGTTTGAACAGAGGCACGCCGGGTTCGGTTCCCACCGTGGCCCTGTGTGTGTGGAGTTTGCATGTTCTCCCCGTGCTGCCGGGGTTTCCTCCGGGTACTCCGGTTTCCTCCCCCAGTCCATGGTAGGCTGATTGGCATGTCCAAAGTGTCCGTAGTGTATGAATGGGTGTGTAAATGTGTAACCCATCCCTGCGATGGATTGGCACCCTGTCCAGGGTGTACCCCGCCTTGTGCCCTATGCTCCCTGGGATAGGCTCCAGGTTCTCTGTGACCCTGAAAACGATAAGCGGTATAGAAGATGGATGGATGGATGGTATTTGTAATGGTTTTAATGGTTATAGTGGAAAATGTATTGGTTTTAATGGAAACTGTAATGGTACATGTGGGTCTCTACTGGTAATTTGTTGCCTTCTATTGGTGGCATGTTATGTCTAGTGGATACCATTAAGGACAAATCATGGTAATGGTTTTAATCTTTAGCTGATGGTTTGTAACATTAAACGTAGCTATAAATGGATAAAAAGTCAAACGTGTTGTTTTAAATGAATAAAGAATGTAAGCAGTTGGGAAATTATAACGAATGAATGTATAATAATGAATGCTAAACTAGGCGAGAGGTGCAGTTTATCGCCTCAGTGACGATGAAGAAAACGTTACGAGATCGTGCAGCTGCTGAGTGGAACTGAGGATTTCTGAACACGTGACGACATTCGTTCAAACGCCCACGCAGAACGGGAATTCACGCAGAGTGGCGGTTATATAAAAATCACATTTATTTAACTTTATAGCTAATTATCATTTTATGCCTATTACTGTAGCTCCAAAAAATCCCCCCCCCCAACACACACACACACACCATAGAGAAAAGGAAGCTGGGATTCAGAAGTTCTGGTTTATTTAACATAAGCAGTTATTTTCAAATGAAATGTTGGTATATGCCTGTTTGTAATTATAAAAACCAAACCGAAGCATTATCAAACGAGTAAATGAACGTATTAAATACGCAACAAAGGCACAAAATACGCTTCCAAGTACAACAGTAAGTGCTCATTTTTAAAAGCAATCTTTATTCTGGAGGTTTTCTTCCCATTAATCTCCACCGCAGACATTTCCCACATAAAGAGCTCCGAGTGCCAAACCAAACTGGCGAGACGACCTGAATTACAGCCTTCTGACATTCATTTCTGAGGTGAAAAAAAGGGGAAAAACGAAACTTTTCAGACTGATGTAGAATAACTGTGTTATCTAGAGGACTGTGAGGTGATGGCATCCACAGATAGTGGTGATGGTGATGTATTATAATCAGAATATTATCATATAATATATTATTATAATAATGGATTATTCTCTCTCTCTCTCTCTCTCTCTCACTCTTTTTCTCTCTAACTCTCTCTTTCTCTCTCTCTCACTCTCCCTCTCTCTCTCCTTTCTCTCACTCTCTCTCTTTCCCTCTCTCACTCTCTCTCCTTTCTCTCCCTTTCTCTCCCTCTCTCTCCCTCTCTCTCCCTCTCTCTCTCTGTCTCCCTCTATCTCTTTCTCTCACTCTTTTTCTCTCTAACCCTCTCTCTTTGTCTTTCTCTTTCTCTCCCTCTCTCTCTCTCACTCTCTTTCCCTCTCTCACTCTCTCTCCTTTCTCTCCCTCTCTCTCCCTCTCACTCTTTTTCTCTCTAACTCTCTCTTTCTCTCTCCATCTCTCTTTCTTCCTCTCTCTCTTTCTCTCTCTCCCTATCTCCCTCTCTCTCTCCCCTTCTCTCTCTTCCTCTCTCTTTCTGTCTCTCTCCCTTGCTCACTCTCCCTTTCTCTCTCTCTCCCTCTCTCTTTCTATCTCCCGCCTCTCTCTCTCCATCTCTTTCTCTCTCTCACTCTCTCTCTCAAGCTATCTCTTACTCCCCCTCTCTCCCTCTCCCCCCCCCTCTTTCTCTCTCTCTCCCTCTCTTTCTATCTCTTTCCCTCTCTCTCTCTCACTCTCTCTCTCTTTCGCTTTCTCTTTCTCTCTCTCTCTCACTCTCACTCTCACTCTCACTCTCATGCACAAACGCGTTGTGAGTAAATGTCTCCGGCTCAGTCGCGTCTCAGTGACGTGAAGTCTGACTCAGCTTGGTGTCACCAAGATAAACACGGTGAATCTCTTCCTAAACACATGTCTCTGTGAAACACACACACACACACACACACACACACACACACACACACACACACACACACACACATCACTGTGGAACGGTGCAACTAGAGCCACATACACAAACAAATTACCTTCTGAATCCTGCAGCTCTTGTAGCTGGAAAGATCAGGAAATCACACTTTATATCTAATCTACTTTAAGCTTCCTTTACTCGCTGGCTATGTTCAATTATCAGCGCTGTTCTTAAACCAAGAAGAAAAAGCCACACATGAGCTACAATGTCTTATATAACCAGCTACGTCTGTAGACATTTCACTGTTGGCCTAATTGCTTTTTTTCTTATTTATTTTATTTTATTTTATTTTATTTTACAGCTCTTCTTTCTTGGTTCAGAAATATGCAGACTTTGAGCTTAGTATAGTATTAGCACGAGGTCAGACTAACATGACCGTTAAACTTGAACTTTAATTTGAACTTTTGTAGTTTAACTTCACCATCGGAAACTTCCAGAACATACAGTAAACCACTGCAAAAAAATAAAATGAAATAAAATTGGGTGCTTGTGTTGTGTTGTTGTTGGTTCCTTTGACAAATATTATTTACTGCATCAGTTAGCATTAACAAGCCATAAATGCCAGAATGAATAAAGTAATGAACATTTGTTCAGAAATGTTTGGAGACTTTGTGAGATCCGCGTAACTTCCCCGGAATCAACCCTGTGATGATGTGATGCTTCTACAGTGTTTCTACGGTGAATAATAATAGTGTTGAATTCAAAAGTGCTAGACACAGTGTCGCTAATCTGTACAGTAGATACAGGATTATTACTAAATGAGGGACTGTATAAATTTGTACCAGGAAACTCGGTGAATGAAGTCGGCTGTAACTCCCCTGAGAGTGTGTGTGAGCGTCCCAGCTGCTCTCATTAGCCCTCATTACGTCTCATTACACAGCGGCGTGCTACGCTGTGTGAGCACATATCTACAGAGAGAGACCTTTAACTCAGGTTCAATGGGAAACCCGAGAGGCCTCATGAATAATAACAAGGCACATCATTGTATAGGAGGAGAGGGCCATTGTCCATCTGCTTCCATACCTCAGATCAGTGTTACCATGTATACCGTCCATCTCGTCCCCTCATTCGACTCAGCTCAATTCTTTTCTTCAATTCTTTATTGACATTACCATATACATTTACAGTACTGCCAAAGTATTTCTTACTTTCTTTTTTACTTTTGATCTTTTTTTTTTTTTGTCTTGCCAAACTTCTTAACATGCACCAACGGCCATGTGAGACAACCCTCACCAAACCCTCTTCCTTGAGATCTACCATCCTGTAGGTTTTTATCTCCAACCAAAATGGAACACACCTGATCAAGAATTTCTTAAGGCAATGATTGGATGGTCAGGTGGGCAGATCTCCAGGAAGAGGGTTGGTGCCCACTGTTGTAAAGTGTTCAGGTGAAGTTTGCTCTATTCACTGCAATCGTTTTGAGCAATACAAGATTTTATCCATTTGATGAAAATAGCAATTTAAAATCCTCATTAAAAACATGCAGATACTTTATTTTGCAGTGATATTCATGATGTTGGACTTTTTTATTTATTTATTTATCAATAATTAAGCTGCTTTTGTTACTCAAACCTGGCAACCCTGCAACAAAGCATGCTCTAACAGAAGCTTTGCTAATCCAAAAGCGCATGTTGATCATTTACATCAGCGGTCACCAACCCTGTTCCTGGAGATCTACCTTCCTGAAGACTTTAGCTCCGACCATAATGGTGCCCACCTGACCGTCTAATAGTTGCCTTAAGAAGTTCTTGATCAAATTAAACAGGTCTTAGATATTGCTTGGAGATGAAACCTGCAGGAAAGTACTGTAGATCTCAAGGAAGAGGACGTTGGTGACCACTGATCTACAGAATGTCTCAAATAATTTCTCAAATAAACATAAAGAATCATTTTATTTCCTAGCATTTCCAGTGTGCAAGCGTTACAGCAGGGAAAGTGACACGTATTTAGATCTGGGTTACGCAGCTGCTTATGTCGATTTGCTGCGTCCGAAGCATCCAAACCAGGCTTTATCAGTAGCATCTATACCACCACCTAAACGCAAACTATAGAAATCAGGGACTGAATAATGAAACGGTATGTTTCCACATGAATAGTCTCGGTTATAACTTTCACAATAATCTCTGCAAAATTCGGGTCATTTTAACAATATGGCTTCCACTCACCGCTCTTTATTCTGCAGCTTATTAAATAGCACTTGATCCAGTACACACATCGGATTATTCTGCATGTCATTTTTCACAACGCGCTCTGACAGTAACTCGTACAACCAACTTAATGTACACACGACGTACTACATCAAGACCTACTTTGCGCATGAAATTATGGTCCTTGGTTTCTTGGTTTGAACCAGAAATGGTTCCCTACTCGTTATTTGATCGGACTGAAGAACCATACGCAGTCCACATTATGGGGTGTTCGCCTGGGACTGTTGAACTCATGCTTTCAACATTCACACAACATGTATACGTGGTTAAAGTTGTGGGTACACTGTTGCTAGGCATCATAAATAGAAGACGCTTAATGAGTGGAGTTGGCTCTGGTCATTATTGTATACAGACAATGTAAAGTGTCTGTAAAGTGACGGTGGAACTGACAGCTTTAAAGCATGCGAACTTTTTCCTCGGCTGTGATGGTAGATTTGTAAGACTCTCAAGACTCAAGTTCTTAAGACCGTTCTTGAGAACATGCCGCAACTTATGAACTCTACCAGCAGGTAACTGTTATCGTATTGCCATAACATCTAAAGACCTGAGGAGATTGGGTATAGCATTGCTAATAGCGAACACTACAGGACAGTAAACCGTGCTCACGTGTAGGAAGAAGAGATCGTCAGGTTTTATTGGATCGAAATGGGATCCCCCCCCCTCTATAAAGCCCGCACTAACTCCCGCTCACTTCCTGAGAAGCATGTTATTCTTTACAGATGTTGGCTGTTAGTCGAGCAGGATTTTATTTTCTTAGGCAACTAAACTATCAAAACCAGCTTTTTTTTCCCCCACGTTCCACAGAAAAACTTATAATTATTTATTACATTTCAAATACATAACAGAGCTGCTGATGCTCTCCTTTAAACAGAAATATAATTTGACAAGTTTGTCTTTGAATGGAATAAATGCAGCGCTTGGTGGTCTTAAGCTAAATGATTAAATCCAGACTCTGATACGCGACTTTGGTTGTCCTTATTATTTTTTCTGGATATGATATGACGTGAATTTCCTCTGGGATTTTTCTTTCACTGGTGTGCAGGTAGTACTAATCATGACCTATTCCTTGGATGGAGTGCCATATAGAAATATAATAATTCAATTTAATTATTGTAGATTGACACTTTTAGTCTTCACTAACATTTTTAGTTCTGGATTTTATTATTACAATTTTTTTTTAAACTAGAGATGTTTACCAAATGAAGAAAATCTGACTTTCAAATAGAAGGGACAATTTTTATACTGCAAATATCATTCTTTATACATTATCTTTATATATTTTTACAGGAATTCACCAGTGTGTACTGATATTTTAGGTGTGTGTATAGAGCTTTAAGACCCTAATTATGTTATAATAATTACAATGAATCGTATTATGTTATAATAGTAGCAATTGCATTGCATTATTATATATATATATATATATATATATATATATATATATATATATATATATATATATATATATATATATATATATATATATATATATATATATATATATAAATAGATATACGCTTTCTAGGAACTTTGACGGATTCATTAGTGTTTTATTTTCTCTGGCAGCTTAACTGCTAAATCCAGTCTGATATACAGTGTCTAGGGACGCTTCTGCCCAACAGGCATCATGTATTATGCTAATTTATTACATTTAACTTCCATAAGACATCTGCTTGATTTCTTCGGCTCAAGCCTACATTAAATATCATCTGACAAATTGTATTTGAAAACAAATGGAACAAAAGCAGGTCTTGGATTTCAGCTCTGTAAACACTTATGTCTTCAGGGAACTTTTATATTTCTTCCCCTTCATGCAGTGATATTATCAAACTCTGATTTGCGGATATTAAAAGTTTAGCTGAATTACATCAATTAGTTTAAACGGTAAATCTAATTAGCCCAAATCTGAAGATTAAAGAAAGAAAGAAAGAAAGGAAGAAAGAAAGAAAGAAAGAAATCAACGACGCAATAGAGGATGAAAAGCTTACTATGTGAATTACATGAGATAAACAAATACATTAAGATTTTTTATTTATTTATTTATTTTGCTAAGCAGAGATCTGACTAAATATCTTTCTTTATCCTTTACAGGCTTTGGCTGTAGTTCATCTTCGTCTGGTGCGAACGGATTACATTTCACATGCTTAAAGAGAGCTGCTCGGGTCTGAGGTGTAAGACTCGGAAATGCACATAAAATACAGTTCTGTGTTTGAAATAAAAGCCGTTGTTGGTGCTCGTGGATTTAGACGTGTGGGCTCTAATCATCCCAGCTGTGTGGTTATACTGTATAGTTGTAACAGTTTGATCATGTTTCATGGATCAAGGTTTCTCTCCACACAATGCTCCTTTCAGAATGCTGTTAGTTCATTAGTGTTGAAATTTCTCTTAGAGATGAAACTATAAAAGCCAGCATCTCACAGCAGGGACCTTTCTGACCTGCAATCATTTTGTTTTGTGGTGACTTATTAAATTTCACTTGCATATCAGAGGTGCTTGGTGTCTCAGTCTGACGTGTCCAAAAAAGTATTGGAATACATTTTCAGAGCTTAATTACTCATGTTAAATTGTATTATTATTATTATTATTATTATTATTATTATTATTATTATTATTATTATGAAATGGATTATGGTCTAGCAGTTCTTCTTGTTCTTTCCATTATTTCCTAATAACAATAATTATATATAAATATAAATATATATATATATATATATATATATATATATATATATATATATATATATATATATATATATATATATATATAAATTTGATAAACCTTTGTTGATTCCTTCCCCCGGATGATTATTGCTGTTCTGTCATTCGTTGTTGTTCTGTTAAATGTTTATTGGCTCTGTGTGTGATCTATGTAAGATATACTATTATTGTATGTAGCATTAAACACTCATTAGACACAGGGTCCATTTATCACTCATTTAAAAAAAAAAAAAACTTTAAAAAAGAAGAAGAGCTTTGAACTTCCTTTTACTTGTTCCACTTGCCTTAATTTTGCTGTGTACTTTTACATGACCTTTATACTACTTTAATTATTACCACTTTATTTCATTTTTTATACATTTTACATATTATATTTATTGATGTTGTTATTGCTGTCGGTCACTGCGATTATTTATTGCATTATTATTGTTGAACTGTTTTACTGCTTTACTTTTTTATTCAATTATTTCTCTGCTTTTTTAATGTATATTATGCACTATATAAATTAAGTTTTATTATTATTATTATTATTATTATTACTACTACTACTACTAGCACTTCTTCTATTATATAGTAATGACAGTTTACTATATATATATATATATATATATATATATATATATATATATATATATATATATATATATATATATATATATATATATATGATAATAACCCAATAAGCTTGGCTGAATGGTTGGCAAATTATTTTCCCAGCTCGAACCCTGCTCTGACGAGACACTGTACTCATGATGATGCCTTACATTTCGTTAATACATGATACACAGCCCCCCGGTGCTCATTTCCCCCGGCTGCTCGTCCGGTGTCGTCCGCCTGACATGCTAACCCTTGACTCCGCCCAGCTCAAAACACTAAGAGCGTGTAACGTGTTCCATGTCTGCATCGATAGCGAGCCCCTCTGGTTGTGTAACACGATCAGCTTGTATAGAAGGAAAAAGAGAGAAGGGGGGGGGGTGTTTGTAGGGGCTTTGATGGCTGATGTTTCAGGGGTGTCTCCCTTGGGAGAGTGGAAAAATGTTTGAGAAGATCCCACTTTACCTTGCACACCATCAATTCCCACACACAGACACACACACTTAAGTAGTGGGAGGAATTTGTTCCAGACCGCAGTTTATTCTTGTTTAAGCTGTGGACTTTTACTCCAATTAAGTGAACAAACAGCACAGCTTTACACTCCTCCTTAATAATTCTCATAGTTGTGAACTTTTCTGGAACTTTATATCTCGGTTTGAAAACTTTTGAAACTACACCATCCACAATATCAATCAATCCCCCCCCCCCACCCCCCCTCCCCCCGACTATATATAGACATATTCTTACGATATTATGTTATATGATATTATTTCCTTTCTTGCATTTCAGGTCTTTCTGCTTCATACACATAATGACAGACGTCTCGGTTTTGCACGGACAGGTAGAGAAAATAGTCAAAACCATTGCCCACACACACACACACACACACACACACACACACACACACACACACACACACACATGCACAGAGCCTCAGTGAGGAACAGATCAGCCGTCGGCCCTTACCTCAGATCTCTCAGATCTCTTCTCTTTTTCCTCTCTCGCAACTGTGTACAAAAATCAAACAAGTCCCAACGTTGATAATAGTCCAGCTTGTTTAATTCTTAAAAAAAAAGATATATTTTTTCTTTTATCCCAAACTCAGAATCCTCTTGTTGTGTGTTTGTTGTTGTTGTTGTTGTTGTTGTTAAACAATCTGATTATCCAGGCTCAACTCTCTCTCTTTTCAGGAAAATTGATGGCGGTGAAAGTTGCACTCGTACATTTCTCCTCTCTGAACTTGCACTGAGTGAACCAGCAGGTCCTAATGCCTTCACTTCTCCTCCTCCTCCCTTCTTCCCTTCTTCCCTCCCTCCGTTTCAGCTGCTCCTCCCCTCCACAGCTCATCATTTCATATTGATTGAGTTTTATTGCCGAGATCTCCACTCTGGACACCCATCAAAGTGTTGTTTTTTTCTCTTTTTTCCCCCTCTATATGAGTAGACTGTAGAGAAGATGAAGAAAGTCAACCGAGAGAAAGATGGATTTGTGTTAAGGTAGTTTGCTAATTGTCCCCCCCACAAGTTGTCCATTTCATGGACCAAAAGCGAATATATATGCCTGGATCATCAACGTTACAATTTCTAATGACTCTTTACTGACTCACTAAAACACACACACACACACACACACACACACACACACACACACACACACAGACAGACTATTCCTCAAGCAATTATCATGTGATTACATGTTTTACTGAAGCACTGCACATGAAGTATGTAAGGAATAAAACACATGAGGGCGTGCTGCTATAGGAAAACAATCAACGGGTGTCGTGATTAAGTGAAGCAACAGTTACCACCTTGAAGTTGATTATTTTCCTCTAACAGCACATCCCGAACTGTTCCGCTCCTCTTATACCACTGCAATTTGCCATTTTTTAAAAATGCATTAAATATGTTTTATCCATTTGTGGTTACATTGAATGTTTTGGAACAAGTTATCACTTATGTTACAGCAGCTATAAACACTTGTTTCCTCAGCAGTCTCTCTTTCTTCTTGCTCTTGTTAAGTTAAGACACAAAAGAGAGAGAGAGAGAGAGAGAGAGAGAGAGAGAGAGAGAGAGAGAGAGAGAGAGAGAGAGAGAGAGAGAGAGAGAAAGCTCTTCCTAATTCTCTGATTGTTGCAAAGCTCTGACACTGGAGACTCCTTCCATAAATGTTAAATAAACAGAAAACTTCACCATATCAACAAATAGACATTATAAAATCTGTTTATGCGGAACGTCTGTCCGTGTTAGCATTCGAATAAGTGCATTAATATAAACCTGGGATTTGCAGCTGAAGCTACTGTCAGAGCTTCTTTTAAAGAAAACCCCTTTCGACCAATCTGATTAGAGAATTCACCAGCGCTGCGGTGTAAAAAGGTCACGTTTATTGTTACTACAACATTGAAAGCACACAGCTGTATGGAGGCTCTTTGTATGCTGTAGCGTTATAGTTTCCCTTCACTGGAACTTAGAGGCCCAAACCTGTTCCAGCACAAAGCGCGCTCCATGAAGACATGGTCTGAAGTGGAAGAACTTGAGAGTCCTGCACAGAGCCTTGAGCTCAACCCCACTGAACACCTTTTGGGATGAACTGGAACGCCAGGCCTCCTCATCTAACATCAGTGCCTGACCTCACTA